>NC_139232.1:13388928-13541333 GCF_977018435.1 Lepisma saccharinum
GTAGAAATATCAGCAAGGCTCTATTAGATGTTATTTCCATAGTAATCACCTGTCCATAATAATTCCAAGCTCAGCAAGGCTCTGTATCTGTGTGGGATTTGTAATTGTTAGAGATAGGGATATTAAGTATAGAATTAATACTAAATATTATTTTACTTTCTGTGTCTGTATCTAATATCTATCTTCATGCCTATCTATAATAATTCCAAGCTCAGTATTAAAGCTTCTTCCCAATAACAGCATCACCACACAGCTCTGTCAGGTATAGGGTTATTGAGTATAGATTTATAAAATTTGTGTCTAATATCTATCTACATGGCAATCACCTATCTATAATAATTCCAAGCTCAGTATTAAAGCTTCTTCCCAATAACAGCATCACCACACAGCTCTGTCAGGTATAGGGATATTGAGTATAGATTTATAAAATTTGTATCTAATATCTATCTTCATGACAATCACTTTTCCATAATAATTCTAAGCACAGCAAGGATTTGTATCTGTGTAGGATTTGAATGCTGTTCTCAATAACACACCTATCTATAATAATTCTAAGCTCAGCAAGGATTTGTATTTGTGTAGGATTTGAATCCTCTCAATAACAGCTTCACCGCACAGCTCTGTCAGGTATAGGGATATTAAGTATAGATTTATGGATAAATATTATTTACCTCTTCATGGCAATCACTTATCCATGATTTGAATCCTGTTCCCAATAACATTATGACCGCACAGCTCTGTCAAAAGGATATTTAGTATAGATTTACAAAAATTTATTTACTAGATATTATTTCATTCTCTGTGTTCTTTATGACAATTACCTATCTATAATAATTCCAAGCTCAGCAAGGCTCTGTATCTGTTTGTATTTGTGTCTAATATCTATCTTCATGACAATCACCTATCCATAATAATTCCGCTCTGTATCTGTGTAAGATTTGAATCCTGTTCCCAATAATTATATCACCGCACAGCTTTGTTAGGTATAGGGCAATCACCTATCCATGATTTGAATCCTGTTCCCAATAACAGCATCACTACACAGCTCTATTAAATATAGGGATATTGAGTATAGATTTATGGATAAATATTATTTCTATATCTATATCTAATATCTATCCTCATGGCAATCACCTATCCATGATTTGAATCCTGTTCCCAATAACAGCATCACTACACAGCTCTGTTAGGTATAGGGATATTGAGTATAGATTTATGTTATTAAATATTATTTCATTCTCTGTGTTTGTGTCCAATAACAGCAGAGATATTGAGTATCTATCCTCATGGCAATCACCTATCCATAATAATTCCGCTCTATATCTGTGTAAGATTTAAAACTTGTTCCTAATAATATTAACCACACAGTTCTGTCAGGTATAAGGATATTGAGTATAGATTGATGGAAAATATTATTTCTGTGTCTGTGTCTAATATCTATCCTCATGGCAATCACCTATCTATGATTTGGATCCTGTTCCCAATAACAACATCACCGCACAACTCTGTCAGGTATAAGAATATTGAGTATAGATTTATGGAAAATATTATTTCTGTGTCTGTGTCTAATATCTATCCTCATGGCAATCACCTATCCATGATTTGAAGCTTGTTCCCAATAATAGCATCACTGCATAGTTTTGTCAGGTATAGGGATATTATAAATTTAATGATAAATATTATTTCTGTGTCTGTGTCTAATATCTATCCTCATGGCAATCACCTATCTATGATTTGGATCCTGTTCCCAATAACAGCATCACAGCACAGTTCTATTAAATATAAAGATATTATAAATTTATTGATACTGTGTTTGTGTCTAATAGGATATTGAATATCTATCTTCATGGCAATCACTTATCTATAATAATTCCAAAGCTCTATATCTGTGTGAGATTTGAAGCTTGTTCCCAATAACAGCATCACTGCACGGTATAGGATATTGAGTATAAATTTATGGAAACTACAGCTCTGTTAAAAAATATTATCTAGATATTATTTCCGTGTCTGTATCTGTGTAATTGAATCTTGTACCTAAGTTCCAATTCCCAATAATAACATTATTGCACAGCTCTGTCATGTATAGGGATATTGAGTATCTATCTTCATGGCAATCACCTATCCATAATAATTCCAAGGCTCTGTATCTGTGTAGGATTTGAATCCTGTTCCCAATAACAACATCACCGCACAGCTCTGTTAATGAATATTTTTGTATCTGTATAATTGAATCTTGTACCTAATAACAAAAATATTGAGTATCTTCATGGTAATCACCTATCCATAATAGTTCCAAAATTTGAATCCTGTTCCCAATAATTATATCACTGGTATCTTCACTCTAAGCTCAGCAAGAATCTGTATTTGTGCGGGGATTTGAAGCTTGTTCCCAATAATTATATCACCGCACAGTTTTGTTCATGGCATAGTTCTAAGTTTAGCAAGGATCTGTATATTTGAATCCTTTTCCAATAACAGCATCACTGCACAGCTCTGTCAGGTATAGGGATATTGAGTATAGATTTATGGAAAACACAGCTCTGTTAAAATTGTTCCCAATAACAGCATCACTGCACAGCTCTGTCAGGTATAGGGATATTATTTCATGGCAATCACCTATCCATAATAGTTCTAAGCCCAGCAAAAATCTGTTTCTGTGTGATATTTGAATCTTGTTCCCAATAACAGCATCACCGCACAGCTGTCAGGTATAGGGATATTGAGTATAGATTTATAGAAACCACAGTTCTGTATGCATTATTATTTATATCTGTGTCTGTGTAATTAAATTTTGTACCTAATAACAGCAGAAATATTGAGTATCTTCCATGACAATCACCTATTAAGCTCAGCAAGAATCTGTATCTGTGTAGGATTTGAATCCTGTTCCCAATAACAGCATTATTGCACAGGGATATTGAGTATCTAGATATAATTTCATGGCAAAAATTAATTCTTCACTCCTATCCATAAATCTGTGTAGGATTTGAATCCTGTTCCCAATAACAACATCACTGCACAGCTCTGTTAGGTTTAGGGACTAGATATTCATCATCACAACATGCAGCAGAGCTGTTCATAATTAATAAGATATAATTGTACTCAGAACAAACCTCTATACCAACAAATATTATAAACACATCACCTCTTGCTCAAATATATCATGCAAAAGCTGAGATAGACGCGCTTGTAGAATGGCTTCACTTTTATGAACTTCCAGACAGTTTGGATTCTGTTTCAAATTTAAGAAACCTGAAATACATAAGCTTTGGGAGTTTTGTTTGCAACCCGTACAATATTATTTTTCCTACATTTGTAGACAATATATTGCACAGTCCCGAACTGCTGAAGCTCCAATTGCAGTATAATTTTTTTGTATGATATGGAATCGTGGAAAAATAATTACTCCATTCCATCGCTTGGAATTATGATTTTATGCAGTGCGTGCCTTGTAATGGTACTTGTGATATTAATTGTATTAGAATAGGTGTGACAGAATCCAAGGACTTGACATGTTTCACAGCAATACTGTACTACAGAATCAATGCTGATCTTAAAAACAACATATTCCCACTCAAGGAACTTGAAATTGTTAGCAAAAAAAATATTTTGTGTAAAAACTCTAATTATTTAAGTCCATCTTGTATTGAATAAGCCAGAATTGATATTGTTCTTAAGCAGGTACATAATCAACTCATTAAAATATAAACCAGAATTTACATCCAATTTTCCTGCCTCATCAAGTATGGAAATTGTTGTGTCCCATGATATGTCATCAACAGGCCACCTGCTGTTTGTATAGATTTTATGATCATGGAAAAATTTGTAAAACCTAAATTTTTCTAAACTTGAAGTACTTTTTGTAAAAAAAGCAACATATTTTCCCCAACGACAATGCAACAGGTATGCATCAATTCTATGCCAGTATGTATTGGATTCAAAATCATCATATTCAGAACCCAATTCTATGCTCACATACCCAAACCCAACATCACTGTCAAGTACCCATCTTGTCTCTGTTTCATTTTGCACTTTAAAAAAATCATACTCTGATAGATTTTCAAATTTTTCCCTAAAACAATCCAACAGGTGGTCTGATTTTATATATCTTGCAATATTTCTTCTTTCAAAATATGTTTGCATGTTCAGGTATCTATATTATATAAAATTTCTTGGGGTTCAAATCAAAATTCTATGCTTAATAAAAAATATCAGTTGGGTTCAGCAGTGTGATTTGTATATTTTTTTGTGTGTGTGTGTGTGTATATGTGTGTTAATATTTTTGACTTTGGTATTTATATAAAATTTCTTGGGGTTCAAATCAAAACTCTATGCTGGATAAAAAAAGCAGAAATAGGCCACAAGTGGACCGGAAGTGGACCGGAAGTGGACCGGAAGTGAACCGGAAGTGGACCGGAAGTGAACCGGAAGTGGACCGGAAGTGGACCGGAAGTGGACCGGAAGTAGACCGGAAGTGGACCGGAAGTAAATATGTGTGGGTGGGTGTGGGTGGGTATGGGTGGGTGTGGGTGGGTATGGGTGGGTGTGGGTGGGTGTGGGTGGCCTAGTTTTAAGTGTGGTCAAGAGGGGCATATTTTTAACAAATTTATGGACAACAATCTCACAGAAGTGCCTTTTGTAAGTATAGGCAAATCAATCTGAGGGGAGCTCTTCCTTTCTGAAAAATTCTCTTCCTTTCTGAAAAATTCTCTTCCTTTCTGAAAAATTCCCGAGGGCATTTTTACAAAAATCTTGGATTAGGCAAGAGTTCCACACTTGAGCAAAAAGCTCATATGCTCATGTTGAGCAAGTTTTAAGTGTAGCAAAACTGCTTGAGGGGGGTTCATACTTTCCGGCACTGTCCCTACCGTAAATACCACTACTCACTCCCAATGCCGTTTAACTCCAAGACACCCCTAGCACTCCTAGGGGTGGGGGTGGGAAGGGGATGACATGTAAGAATAATCGAAAACTACCGATATTAGTGTGGAATACATAATTTTCTGTGTCGCTAAGATGAATAGTGACACTCCCAATGCCGTTCAACTTCAAGACACCCCTGGAACCCCTAGAAGGTGGTGGTGGGAAAGGGGTGACATGTAAAAATAATCGAAAACGGCCTATATTAGTGTGGATACCATAGTTTTCCGGGTCGCTAAGATGAATAGTGACGCTCCCAATGCCGTTCAACTCCAAGACACATCTGCACCCCTCGGGGTGGGAGTGGAAAGGGGTTGACATGTAAGACGACCGATATTATTGCGGAATCCATAGTTTTCGGGGTCGCTAAGATGAATTGTGACACCCCCAATGCCGTTCAACTCCAAGTTCATTTTACACTATAGTTAGAATTCATTATTTTCCTGTCTAATAGAAGATTGGAATAAATAAATAAATACCCGGGCAACGCCGGGTAATCAGCTAGTGAATTATAAGAATAGAAGAAAATATGAAAGATAGTTGACAAGTACACTTAAGGTATGTATAAAAAATCAAAGAAGGTTGAGAACCAATTTCAATTGTTGTCTTATGTATTTTGGTTTTTGTTTTATGCTCTTTCGTCTGTCGTCTTTCGTACTTCTTAACGAGAAAGGTCTTGTTGAGAATTTTGTTGGTTCACTAGCGATGGCGCCATCTTTTTGGGTATTCAACACCCCACAGAACACAGCCATGTAATGTCTATTGATTTGGTGTTTTAAGTCCACTTTATGCACAGTAAGGTTAATCGAGACTGGACCTAAAGTTTAAAGTGAGATCCGAACCACTATGTGCCTCCACCGGATATCGAACCCGGAACCCCTTGATTACAAGGCAACGACGCTGCCACTGCGCCATTGGAGAGGCACACGAAGTATGTAGTATGTACTTTAGAATTCCAGCCCCCTCCAAAAAGGAATTATCCGTACGCCATTGGTCATAGTGGCAGCGACACTATCGGCAGAATGGTAATATGAATCGGGAATAGTGCATCTCCAAAGTGTGTCAAAGGTTAAGATAGTATTGTAGAGACGTTTAATCAAGCAACCTTTAAGATAAATTCTGTAGAATCATGATTTCAATAAAACGGAAATTATGATTGGTACTTTAGGCAATAATATCAGGCATTTGTAAACGATTTCAATTGTAGATATCAGTTACACATTTGACAATTACTACAGAGGGAAATGGAAAGGTGTTTTACTGGTTATTTCAATACTTACCTCCCGTCCAAAAGGTTATGGATGCCGCTACTTGACTTTTCCCCAGCCTAGTTAATGAAATTGAAATGGAAACCTTGATTTCACAATATTTCCTGACTGTAATGGCGGTGAAATAAAGTTGGTTGTTAAGTGAGTTCCGTTGAATTTAAGAAAGGAGGAAATGTGTTCTATCTCGATCATTGGAGACTAATTATGAATGCTCATCCGAAAGCAGGTGTCATGGTAACTTCCGCTTGTAAAGAAGTTTCGAGTTGGTTCTGGAGAAGGCTCATTCTCATTCTCCACCGCCCCAGGCACGTAAATTTGCACCCGGAACTTGATGCAATGACATTGTTCTCAGATACCAATAGGCTATCAAACCAAACGAAAACATTTGCCGAACCGTCTCCCCCATCAAGAATAAAAACTTCTGAAGAGAAAGGCCGAGAGAGAGAGAGACAGAGAGAGAGAGAGAGAGAGAGAGAAAATGGGTCAAGGACACGTCCATCAAATATTTGCAATATTCGTTGCACGAGTGGGGTGTGGGGAGAGGAGGGTTGGGTTTGTAAGTCGTAATCGCTCCGCTACGCGTACACGTGCTGATGCGCACACACACACACACGCACACACATACACAGTTTGGTTGACACGTGCCGCCTAGGTTTTAGAGGTCATCTTTCACCTCTCTCCTCGGCACCCCCGCGGATGCCCACTCATAAAGCGCCCCTTTCCCCGCCTCCCTCTCTCTCTCTCTCTCTCTCTCTCTCTTTCTCCCCCGAAACATCAAAGGCGTGTCCTATACTTGGTTGAGGGTGGTTTGTACAATGTAGCAGGCGCAAGCGGGGTGTGGCGACGGCAAGAGGAAAAGGGGGTGGCAGGCAGGTGGCGGTTTTTATGAGGGGAGGACTGGACGGTGCGTCAAAAAATTAGAGAAAGGAGTAGAATAATTTAAGGTACCGATGACACAATCTTATGGCATTACCTTCCAAATGTATAGTTTTTTTATTCTTCACGGAGAAAGGGGAGTAAATAAGTTTTTCCAACCAAGTATAGCGATTTATTTTCCCCCCTCACTTGCTTAGGTATACTGCAAGAAGTTGTCTTAAAAAAAAAAGTTTTAAAATGAATGTGTATGTAAACGGGGTAAGAAGGGGGTGTTAGGGTAAGATGTGGCAACATTGGAACCCTCACACGCGCGCTCAAACCCAAATTCCCCCCTCCCTCTGTTTTAACCCTCCGCTCTTCTCCTCTCCCTCTTTCCTCTCGCGCAGGGAGCACTTTCTCCACGCGAGATGTAGAATCGATCGCCCGATAGAGGGCAGCGCTGTAGCAGTCGGCAGAAGGGATGGAATAGTAAGGTGGGAAGGAAGTGTCCCCGCGTAGATTCTGGGCTAGAAGATCCCTCAGCC
This sequence comes from Lepisma saccharinum, assembly GCF_977018435.1. Classification (NCBI taxonomy): domain Eukaryota; kingdom Metazoa; phylum Arthropoda; class Insecta; order Zygentoma; family Lepismatidae; genus Lepisma; species Lepisma saccharinum. The sequence continues at coordinate 13,396,517 of NC_139232.1, forward strand.
TGGGATAAACCCCCTCTCCCGGTGGGGTCATGCCGTGATGGCAAGAGAGGTAACTATTACATGTTTAGTGCATGCTAAAGCTCCTCGGTGAAGCGGGATTAGCGCAACACGAGTGTCCATGGACAGTCGGAGAAGTGGAGTTTCATATGTGTTTGAGTGTGTCATGTTAAATGTGGGGAAAAAAATTCCTGTACTCAAACCCGCCGTTTCGAGTTTTCCGGACAAGTGCCCCGACGGTGCGTACGCCAGATACGCATTCGTAAGTGTGCGTGAACAGTAATATTGGCTTGGATTAACCTGGACATCCGCATCCCCCTCCCCCCGTTCGGCTTGGTCCCATCGGCTAGTTCCCATCTCAGCATCCGTGGACGTGTGTTTCTTGTGGACCAGGAAGGAATGGGACTATTTCCGGAATCGTCCTGCGTTCGGGGACACACGAAACGCTCGCTGCTGCATGCGGAAGGTGGAGATGGAGCCGAGCAGAAATCGGGCGTGGCTTAGTCCATAGCCACCGGTGGGAGGACTTCGGAACAAGGAGACACACGGGTCGTAGGATGCCTCATATCGTACGAGCAACGTTCGACCACCGAATCGAGTGAAGAAAAAGAAAGTGCTTCTCATTCTTAGATCTTTGCAAAAAAAAAAGGATCTATGTTCACGAGCAGTTGGCTATGAGAAATGGTTTTAAAATGGCACACGAGAGGATTCATATCGTTTTTCCAGTTTTCGTGACGTCCTTGTGATAACATTTTTTTTAATACATAAAAAAAAGAGAAAAAAACGTCTCATCCCCCTACCTTCACCACTGGACACACTTTTTTTTTCGAAACCCCACCGCCAACACCCCCCTCCTCTTTCCTCGTGGACTATGGAAATTGGATTTTTGTGAAGAGATGACTGGTCCAGGTCGGGATGCTGCAAGATGAGCCATTTCTGCCGACACCTGCGGAACGGAGTTCCAGCCACCGGTGTGGCCTACCGGGCCTTGCGTTATGCAGTGTGGGCGTTTAGAAGAAGCTCCGTGAACCAGTAAAGTGGGAGGGGCTCGCCTGCGGAGAATCACAGCAAGAAATGACACATGTGAGTAGGCGAAATGACGCTCAGGAATCAAACGTATAAGCCTGTTGCTGATGTGTGATGGAACAGACACCTAGCTCCCTTCCTTTTTTTTCCCTTTCTCTCTCACAACACAAGCATATTATTTATCTATTTCTCCCTCTCCTTCTCTCTCACTCTATTCTGTCTCTCCCTCTCTCTATTCTGTCTCTTCTTTGTATTTATCTCTCTCTCTATTTTGTTTCTCTTCCTCTCTCTCTCTATTCTGTCTCTCTTTTTGTCTTTCTCTCTCTCTCTATTCTGTCTCTCTTTCTCTCTCTCTATTCTGTCTCTCTTTTTGTCTTTCTCTCTCTCTCTATTCTGTCTCTCCTTTTATCTCTCTCTATTATTTTTCTCTTTTGTCTTTGTCTCTCTCTCTCTCTCTCTCTCTATGTTGTGTCTCTCTTTTTTGCCTTTCTCTCTCTCTATTCTGTCTCTCTTTTTGTCTTCCTCTCTCTCTATTCTGTCTCTCTTTTTGTCTTCCTCTCTCTCTATTCTGTCTCTCCTTTTGTCTTCCTCTCTCTCTATTCTGTCTCTCTTTTTGTCTTCCTCTCTCTCTCTCTCTCTCTATTCTGTCTCTCTTTTTGTCTTCCTCTCTCGCTATTCTGTCTTCTCTCTCTCTCTCTCTCTCTCTCTCTCTCTATTCTGTCTCTCTTTTTGTCTTCCTCTCTCTCTATTCTGTCTCTCTTTTTGTCTTCCTCTCTCTCTATTCTGTCTCTCTTTTTGTCTTCCTCTCTCGCTATTCTGTCTTCTCTCTCTCTTTCTCTATTCTGCCCCCTTTTTCTCTCTCCCCCTCTCTCTATATATCTTTTAAAAATAATATTATAACACTGCTACATTGTATTTCCTGATAGGGTGGTATTTCCTTGTACTTGTGCCGTAGAAGTTGGTGGGAAAGAAACTATATATATGCAACTGTTTCTGAATATAAACATAGCATAAGTGAAGTCTTTTTCAGCCTTTTTCTGATGTGTGATAGAACAGACACCTAGCTACCTCACTCTTTATTCTCTTTCTCTCACAACACACGCATATCCCTCTAGACGATTTTTTTGTTTCTCGGCTACGTCATTTACTGCCCCCGATTGAAAGTTACTAAATTTAGTTACTTCAAAATAACCACTGCAGATACTTCTTTATCTGGAACCAATTTATGTCTAAACATAATTAATATTTTATAAGTAAGTTAAGGACCATCACACACATACAATAAGAAAAACTACACTTACTTCTTTTACTTTCACAGGATATTCTTAAAACAATTTTTACTGTAAAATCAAATTTGTTCTTCCCAGTTAAAATATTTCTATGGCTTTATTTGCTTCTAAATTCACTGCAAATTATTTTGTTTACAAAGTAGCAAGCATAAAAATCCCAAAATAAACTTACTTATCCTTATTGTAAGGAAAGGGAATGTTTAAGGAATTGATTACACACAAAAACTAGTTAACACTAGTAATATTATTAAAAATTAAAAATATAAGTGCAATATTTAAGAAAACTAGACGTGTATATTTGAAATATGAACGTTTAGTTTATCAGCTGCATTTATCTATTTCTCCCCCTCTCTATTCACTATCTTTCTTCCTATTCTGTCTCTTTCTCTCTCTCTCTCTCTCTATTTATCTTTTAAAAGTAATATTATGACACTGTATTTCCTGATAGGGTGGTATTTCCATATACTTGTGCCGTGGAGGTTGGTAGGGAAGAAACTGTATACATGCTACTGTTTCTGAATATAATCATAGCATAAGCTAAGTCTTTTTCGAATGATTTTATCCCCCCTTCCACCGCCCCATTACTTTTGAACATCTTCCGTTCTTTCTCCATCACCTCTGTCAAAGTACGAAGCCCCGCCCAATTTCCTATCTCTCTCTCTCTTTTTTCCATTTTCCCAGCCGCGATGTTGAAAAGCGGTACTTAGGCGACGGAGAAAGAAGGGCGGGAATGGTTGCGCATGGAGTGTTCAGTGTTCGAGGAAGGGGAAGTGTGCATTGTTGGTTATGTAACGCAGTTGTGCCTGCAGTGTTGCCAGTCAAACTTATTTTATCGCTAGATGAAAGTTTTGAGTAACCTAATTTCCGATTCAGTTGGAACTGCGATAGCAGTAACGGTGTGATAAAGATTTCGGAAGTGGATGTCACAGTGGCAGATGAAGGGTTCAAAAGTCAAGTCATATATAATGGAATCATTATATATTGATCAAATTATATTTTTCTAAAACCTTGTAGGGGAGCTGTTTTCTAGGGTCCGTGGCCCCCTCTTAGCGTCTACAGTACAAAAAACCGTAAAGGTAACTCAGATTTCATTGACGTATAGACAGAATGAAATATTCCAATTAACCGATTGCTTAGAAGCAGAAAATATACAAAGAAATACAACGAACAAAGCTGAGATATGCTAATAATTTAGTGCTAAGGAACAGCAATGATTTTTTTTAAAACTAAGCTTGCTGCAAAATTGTAATTTTCTACAGGGTGGTCACAAAGTTGGCGTACGCTCCCTTTATTTTCGACACTACACACAGAAAACTAAATGCATCATATCGATTGATGCACCAGAATGCATCGATTGATGCACTAAAGTGTGTTTCATGGCTTCTTCAAAGAATCCGATTCAAATTTGATGCATTTGGATGCATTTTTGTATGTCGTGAGAGAAATACCAAAGTGCATCATTTGATTCAAGTGAGGATTTCTATCAATCGAGATGCACTTCAATGCATCGGTTGATGCTCCTTGATGCACCTTTCTGCATCTTTTTGGATGATGCATTTAAACGTTTGGTCTGTGCTAAGTGTATGTAGCTCAGACGAAACATTTAAGTGCATCATAAAAAAATATGCATTCTGGTGCATCAACAACTGAAAGAAATCAAATGATGCACTTTGGTGTTCCTTTCACGACATACAAAAATGCACCCAAATGCATCAAATGTGAATGCGATTCTTTGAAGAAGCCATAAAACACACTTCAGTGCATCAATCGATGCATTCTGGTTCATCAATCGATATGATGCATTTAGTTCTCTGAGTGTACAACGGTAATAGTCGGATTACTTGATATGAACACATACCTGTGTCATTGATGAACCACCTCTGGTACTTCCTGGAGGCCCTTCAGAACGTATTAAGGGGAACGTCACCGCCCGGAGAAAGGTCTTATTCACACTTGCATCGCGAAGTGTGCCACAATATGGCGCAGAGTTCGGCCGTTCTACGAGAAAGACGGTCTCCACACCGATGCTCCGGACACTTAAACCATCAGGTATGTGTTCATATGAAGCATTCAACCATAACCATCGTAGTGTCGACAATACAAGGGAGTACGACCACTTTGTGATCTCCCTATGCAGTGAGCAATGCTAAGTTCATGATTGGATAAAGACTCTTGCGATTAAAAAAACTATATGAATACACCATCAGAAATAACCAGTCGAAACTTATTTATAATGCTCCATCGTGTTTTGGAAATACCGCCTAGATTTTGTTCACGATCCCTATGCTAAGCAACAAGCCAATTCCCACAAGGGATTCTCCCCATAAGAGCCTTGACTCAGGTTAAACTGCCTCGCAAATATCGTTAAGCCCTCCCCATGCCTTACAACAGTCAATCCGACCTCACTCTAACTCCAAGTCTTCCTACTAAACCAAATGCTCGCTAATCCTAGTCCAGTGTGATCCGTATTCTGCTACAACCTAACTCAAAATTTGCATTCCTAATCTGCTTCCATTTATACAGTATGTGGCTTTGACAGTGCCCTGTTCTATCAATTTATCCAATCGAAATATACAATTAGTCGATTAATACATCAATCCGAACTTAATTATCATGTTTTAGGTGACAGCATGGACTATTTTAATGTGCATGAACGTATATTTGTGCATTGCATGTAATTATTTAAGATGTGTATGAAATAGACAATGTCGCAGGTACAGTATTGTATTACATGTTTACTTCATTTCTTAATTTTGCATTATTGACAAAATTAGGAACATCTTCAATCCTAATGGTATTATTTATACTTATTTATATTTATTTATTTATACAGCAGAAGCCATTGTAAATAGTGTTTAAAAATTACAGAACAGTTCCAATATTAAACTCAGTTTAGGTTGCACAATAGAATTACTTATGTACAATTTTGTAGTCTGCTTGAGATATGTATCTGGGTTGAGATGTTAAACTAATTCGGTAGCCTGCAGAATAAGAACGTTGTACGAGTGTGAATGTAGGAGTTGGAGTGTGGAAAGTTTATTTACTCTGTTTTTACGTCCATGCACTCTTAGGGAAATTTTGTGCAGCGAGATGTTAGATCTTAGCTTTCCATTAGTGATCTAGTAAACAATTTCATATCCCCAATGCAGATACGAGCTTCTGGAGTATTAACATGTACGTTTTCAAGCAGATCTCTCTTGGATAGATGTATCGTTGCTGGTACTGTACAAAATGTCGATTCGATGCATCCTAATTAAAATTGTATCTTTTGTGATTTCTTGATCCAATTAAATTATATACTATTTAGAAACAGAAGTATTACATCGTTACAACTCTTGTGATATTAAATTAAATTTAAAACTGTATTTTCCCAATTCTGTACTTAACTTTCGCCGTTAAAGTTGTTAAAAAATTGACCTACTTTTCACCAAATCATATCTGAAACGAAGTACTGGGTTCAAGACCGGTTTTTCGTAGCTGCACCTTCCTCCACTTTGTCGACTTAAACATAACGCCGTTGCTGGCATTGTTTCTGCATATTGGGCAATGACACGCTCAGTGGCGTGCCCAAGGGGGGTTGGTGGGGGTCATAACCCGCTTTTGCCCAGTATTCCTAAAAAAAAAGAACGTCAAAGGTAGGGATATGTGGCAAAATGAGGGTTAACTACTAAAAAAAGTATACGTACCCCACCCCCTTTTTCGAAAATCCTGGGCACCCTCCTTTTTCACTCGTGTTTTCCCTCGATCGTTTTCATGCACGGTTTCAGTGACTGTTTACACCAAGGCAGTTGGCAACACTGGCGGAGAAAGAGGGGGGGGGGGAGAGGTGGAAGGGTTTGTTGCAGGACCAATCAACTGTGATGAGCGACGCAGAGAAAGCCAGAAGACGTGTAGAGTTTGGCCTTCTCACGTTCGTGTTCACATGCGAAAGCAAATGCTGAATCTTTCAGGTCTGTTCGGATGCGATTTTTGCGAGATTGGAGACTCGGGCCAGCGTGGCAATGCGGCGTTTTCACTGCGGAAACGGGGCCGTTGGGTGGACCCCGACACAATGCTTTTCGTACCCAACCGCACCGCATGCTTTCCTACGAAAGATCACGACTCCTACCCCCCTCTCTCTCTCTCTCTCAGACTCAATCTACGAGTGCCAGTGGCGAATCCAGAAGTTACAGTTGGAAGGGGCAAATTTAACTCAGGTACTTCATGTTCTCTTATACATACACTTATAAGCAAATATCACAAAGTTAAAAAGAAAATGAACATAAGAATAAAATACAAATAAGAAAGTTATAAAAATATGAACAGTAATATAAAATAGTCCAATCCCAAAGACATATGATAAATATCAACAAATCAAAACAAAACACGTACACATTCAGCTCTTCTTGGTAATATTATAATGTTTTAAATTATGTAAAAAAGTAAAAAGAACCAAACTGAGTTCCATGTTTTAGAGATTAGGATATTGGTTCCCAAAGTGTGCGCCGAGGCGCCTTGTGGCGGCGTGACTGGCTTACAGGGGTACCCCGAAACGTTCCAATATTTTAACTGATATGACACTTATTCCAAATATGTGCTTATTTAGTACTTTTTATGTGAAAAATGTTTCTAAAATTGAAATATGTGTTAATTTTTTAACTTAAGGCAAGCAACTTAACCACACTAACTGAGCGTTACTTAGATAGGCCTACATTCTGGCTTTGGCGCCGCGGAAGAAACTTTGAAACACTTAGGGCGCCGTGAAACGAAAAAGTTTTGGAACCCCTGGATTAGGGTATTATTTTGTCAAAATAGGGTTCAGGGCTGGAACAAATGGTTACTATTTTATGCCTTTTTTATTTTTATTTTCGATTTGATTAATTTTACTTCGGTTTTTGTGCCTCTTTTGGCTAATTTGCGAAGATGGGGATGAGTGATGACATGATGAAATTGATGAATGGACAATCACAAGCATCCATGCCCAGGCCAGGATTCGAACCCGGGACCCCTTGCGTCTTAGCGCGATGTGCTAACCACTCCGTCACGGGGGCCGGCACTATTGCATGTCGTTATAATAATTCTTCTCATGATCACTGTAAACTGAACGATTACATATGGGAGTGAAGTGAATAAACAACACCTATTCTCTCAAGTGGTCTCGGATTCGATACCCTTTTGAGGCATATTGCACAGTGGTTCCGATCAATTTCATCGCATCATCACTCATCCCCATCTTCGCAAATTAGCCAAAAGCGGCACAAAGGCGAAGTAAAATAAAGCAAATCAATCAATCAACCAAATTTAAACTGTACGTCCAGTTCCGATTACCCTGTCATGAGCACAAAGTATGTTTAAATCAAATGTTAAGCAATATTCTCGAGCCTGTTAAATTTGCTGATCAAACAGAGCATTTGGGTCTTCAAAATTATTACGCATGATAATATATCGTAAAATTTTCAGTTGGGTAGGTTCCCCGTGGGTTCGATTCTATCAAGTACGCACCAATGCGAACAAGGTTGTGCACACCCAATGTCAAAACTGCCCACTTTCTCGACAAAAGGGGCAATTTCAATCAGTATCCTTAAATGCAGGCAACCCGCCTTGCAATGACGTTAGAAGTTGAACTCAAGGTCACAACTTCTTATGGAACAATACGACGGAAAGAGCTATTGCGAGTTCTGTTTTCTCTTGCTGAACCATACACACAGATGATGGTGATGAATTAAAATTTTTGGGTGCATCGGCATCATTTGATTATTTTCAACCCTTCAGTGTATACGTTGGTAAATCCCCTTACCTGAAATCCTTACCTCAGTTAAAAACGGTGTGTAAAAAGCACATTCAAAAATGTTAAAAGTGCCTGTTGGTAAGGGACCTGCACAGGAAATTCACAACACATTAAAAATTAAAGGAGACATTAAAAGACTTCCTCAGAGAGGGTGGAAAAGCGCTGCTCTTCTCAAAAAGCTAAAAATATTTGTTTACAAAAGAATCCTGAATGTACCCATTGACACATAGGGCATTCCACGAAAAGTGGTGGTCGTACTCCTTGTAAAAAACAAAATGAATGAATCAGGAAATTATTATAGTTTTAAATTACACAGGTTTTAATGTTTGTGAATGCATATAATTTCCATATTTCACCAACACAATTTATTATCATCTATAGCCTATATGCTTTACAGACAAATGGAGTCAAACTATCCTACAGTTTTAAAAACGTCACACACAAACACATTTTCGTTAATGCTTTTCATGCATTCATGCTGTGCCATCATACTGAAGATTTTTTTCCCCATTTGTAGCAGAGAAATGAAATCAGCCCATTATAAATATTTTAATCCCATGTCGTGTCCGGAACCTTACATTTTATATGTGAACGCCACACAAGTAACCCTGGATTCCCCTAATATATTGCGTCCAGTAACACCTTTCAGTATAAACTGTAATTTATTTATTTATTTATTATTACCTTCAACAGAAGTAGGATCCTCCAATGACAGAAAGCGTACATCATAATTATTATAATAATGAATAGTTATTACAAAATGAAATAATAACAATACAATATTAATTAATTTGATACTATTATGAATAAACCTGTACATTTAATTAACACATTAATCGAAACATATTATTATTGTTATTTCCGAGACACTTGGACAGACCTCCTCCGAAGTACATATCTAGATTCGTCCCTGAGTTTATCGTTGTTATTCCATATTCGTCTTTTCATTACAGCAGGTTAGTGCCTCGCCGATGATGCAGCAATGCTTCCGGGAGCAAGGGGGTGGGCGCATTGCCTCCTAAATTTTCAAGTTTATTACAATTTACAAGCAAAAAATTGACAATCTTCTGAGACCTTAGGAGAAAAATTATAAAGGGTAATTTTCATGATTTTGCAAATGTTACGGTTGTTTAGTGAAATTATCCTGTCATATTCTTATATAATGGTAAACTTTTCGATTTTGCCCCCCTCAAAATGTTAGGCTCAAAGATAGATTCCGTCCCACAGAGTTAGGAGCTTTGTTACGCCCATGGGTATAATAAGCTAGCGCGACCGAGAAACCCGAAGTTAACCAAAAAATCTTTCTGTTACTCCAACAAAAGGGAGAAGCTACACAAGGCGTTCTGCCGTCATTACAAATTACCAAATGGGCGAACAAGGTGACAGGTGACTTGGCAGAGAACTTAATGCCCGTCAAACAAAGCAAAAATTTTCTCGAGGAGTGATAAAGGACAATTCTAACTTGTCCTCTGCATGTACTGTAAATGAGCGTCACTAAAACCTCACAGCAAAATCTGGTGACTAGGTTTGATGTGTTGCTACATTTCCAATACGTACGTACTATTGCTCTCTGCACGAAAATAGACCAGTCAAGGTCGAAGCTTCCCTTGCCTCCTCCACACCCCTGCCCCTCCAGGCTTGCCACACTTCTTCTAAGTTGCGTAGTCGATGCTTCGCGCGTTGTACGTTTGCGGTTGATTTCGTCTTTTGAAATTGTTGCTTATTGGCAACACTGTAGGTGGGCCGCGTGACCTTGAATGGACAATTTTCATGCCTTTAGCTTTAGTAGTGTTCTCTTAAGTAAAAGATGCACATAATATTTTGTTGTTTCAATTCACATGCTCTCTCTATAAACTATAAGTGTATCCTTGCCAACCCACACAAAAATACACTTCTTGTTGTGATTACAGACTGAGAAAACAAGAGTTTGCTCGAAATGGGTCGCTGTGAATTTAAGTATCTCCTTAAGTGTAATTAGAGCATGAACGACATATGCAAATAAAACAGTGGAAGGATACAATTTGTGTTGAAAATTACTTTGAAGAGTTGAACTACAAGCTACAAAACTGCAATAGACAGAGTTGTGTTATTTACAACGATTTTCCTTGTAGTGAATAAAATTAGCACAAATGTATTATTAATTTTTAATAGTTGCTTTATTCACTTTGCCTTATGTTATTTTTTTGGAAATACACTTGATACTTATTGTATCTGCTGTTCCTTTATACTTTCATAATGCCAGTAACTACTAAATTTTACCCAAATATTGCTGCATAATTTTAAAATATAAATTGGCTTGCAGGAAACAATAGAAATAGAAAAGTTAGTGTTATTATTGTTCCTGCTTTTAGGTTTCGTATTGTGACTTTGCTGCATTTCTCTGTGTATTTTGGTGCACTAAAACTGCAGCATTAGCACATTGTATGCACTGTAATGTGCTAGTGGAGTCAAAAACATGTACATTTTTGTCAGTTTGACACATTTAGGGTTCTGTGTGTATGAAAATGGAAGAATCTATTCAATGTACACCATGGCCGTATACAGGGTGTCTCATAAGTAATATCGCAAATTGACACAGGTGAAAGTACACGATAATAGAAGCAAAAAAAGTCTCGGTAAACATGGGTCTGCAAACGAGCCGTTTTCGAGATAATCGCGAATGTGTGGTTACAAACCGCCACTGACTTCATTGTTTGTAAACGTCGTTCTAGTTGGTAAAATGCTAATAATGTGTGCGAATGTGTGGTTAGAAGCCGTCACTGATTGCATTTTGTAAACACCGAGTGCTTTACTCCTTGCACGTTCCGAGGTTTGCTCTTTGTTTACAAAACAGAACATTTCCGAGAGATGGTACGGCTTCTAACCACACATTCGCACACATTATTAGCATTTTACCAACTAGGACGACGTTTACAAACAATGAAGTCAGTGGCGGCTTGTAATCACACATTCGCGATTATCTCGAAAACGACTCGTTTGCAGACCCATGTTTACCGAGACTTTTTTTTGCTTCTATTATCGTGTACTTTCAACTGTGTCAGTTTGAGAGGGAAAGAGATGGGGGGATAAACTAATTGTGTAATAAAGTAAAAGATATCTCAAAACTGGCCAATACACTACATTGGTTGAAAGGATTTGACAATTCTATTAATATAAAACACGCACACAAGCACACAAACAAACCAGGTCTTTTTCTAAAAAAGCCTTACTTATTCTAATAAAGTTAAATGTAAACAATAGTGGTGTGGTTAATATAATTAAATATTAGTAAATACTGCATTTTTAATTTGTAGTTGGCAGTTCATGTTAGATTTCCAAATTTAAGACTGATAATGAATAGTTAGTTAGGATATGATAAAGGATGAAAGCTATTCTATCAGTATTAGCGACTTAACGCTGACTCTACTATACTCAAAAGCCTAATGGTGGTTACATTTTAAGAAGTTACAATAAAATAATTTCCCATCATCTCCGTGGAGCATGCTACATGAGGAAAATTGTATATCATATACCATTGGATGCTAACAAACAATGAAAAATAGCAATATGTAATTAAAATTCGTTGAAGTGTTCATACATATTAACTTTATATCGAGAGAAGAATTTCAATATATAGTTATAGTTGTGCTGATACAAGCACTGTGAATTTTGAGTTCCTAATAGTAAATCTTATTTTAGTCTAAATATTAAAAAAAATGGAGATCAAGCGAATATCACTTGAAGAACAAAATCATTCCATCTCGTACATTTACGTATGTTACCGGTCGTGTATTAAATTGTAGTTCTTTTATTTGAATGTTCCCTTATTGACATAATCAAGCAAGGACATATGTACAGTGTAAATTATGTATTACATGTTTGAAAACTGCTGTTATCAAACAAATGTACTGGCTTGATAATTTGATTAATTGGAAATGAAGAAAATAATTTTAAGGATAAGATTTTTTGAAATTACGAATTCGAATATGTGATTTAGGTTTCCAAATATACAAGGCAGAATACACCAGTATTGATATTGTTTACAGTGTAAAAAAATATAATTTCTGCACACTTTCTAGAAACTACTTTTGATCACTCTTAGTGCACTTTTCATATTTAGAACACGTTTTGAACAGTTTGAGAAACATGAATAAAACACTTTCAGGACATATTGAAAATACCTTTTGCACATTATGAGATATAATCCTTTCTTTAGGCTCAGCAAATGCAGTAAATTGATTTTCTTCCCATTAAACTATTTGTTTATGTCTCACCGGGTACATGCAGATTACAATATTTAATATTTGATCCAGTGTTCATTACGTTCTTTCAAATATGAAGACTAATGACAGAGTACGCTCTCCCCACAATTTTACGAATACAATATTGAGTAGAACATAGCCACATCAGGATGGGCAATTCCATTTTCAGCTCGCATGGTTGATTTCGTCGAAGGCTGCGGCGCGTGAACAGATGACAGGGTGATGCTTACACCTCTCTGTCTCCGGTCATCCCGGCTGGGGGATTTTCTGCGTCATTGAAAAAACTCTTTGAGAGATTTTTCACGCAATGAAATTGCCTCTCTGCGCTTTTGAAGTTCGTGATGTTCCTTCGCGGAGATTCGATAAATTGTCAGGGTGAAGTAGCCTGTTTCCAACCCTTTCAAACTTTCCCGCGAACAAACATGTACTTTGTTTGAAGAGTTTTGAGGCATGCAAGCATGATTTCTTCCTGTATCTGCCCGTTCTTACTAGAAGATTGTATTCCCATCCTTGCGATTCCTGTATGCAATCTCTATTATTGGCGATACGGTTACGCGGGCGTGCTGAAAAGTAATTTCTCCTATCTTCTTTGAAACGGTGTAAACGCTTTTTGGATTTTGAGCAACCATGCATTGTATTCATCAGACTTTCCCGCTTCTCCATAGCACGTTTCAAACTTCTATCGCCAGGGGGTGCTGAACTATTGCGAGGAAAATGGCAGCATGTAAACCTACTATGTCCGTGCACCTGAAACAGCGTGAGTTATCGAGTTTCTAACCGCAGAAAATGTACCCAAATTGACATTCATCGGAGAATGAAGGCTTTTTATGAGGATGAATGTAGAGAAGTCAGTACTGTAACGTTGGGTTGTTCGTGCTCGTAAAGAAAATCCCAGGCGAGGAACTCTCAACGTGTGTGACAAAGAAAGGAGTGGAATATTGCGTACTGCAACTGATGGAGGTCATGAGAATCGTGTCGATGAACTCATTTAGAGTTTCATCTGTTTCCAAAGCACTTGAGAGGAGTTCACTTTGATTCTGATGATCCAGTGCAAACAGAAATGAGGCTGTGGCTCCGTTGTTATCAACAATTCTACAGTGGCGACATTAAGAAACAGGTATTTTTACCTATATTTCTTTTATTGAAATAAATCCAACCGTTTTCCCAAAAAAAGATAGGAGTCATTACTTTTCGGCATGCCCTCGTACATACCGCAGAGCCTCGGCGCTCTATACTTTATCCCAAGAATCTCTGGAGCAAGGCAGTACATAAAGGTAGACAAGGGGAGAAAGCGAGTGGGCGGAGCGAAGCAGTACACGTTGTTGCAAAGGCTGCAGCCGTCTTTCCCCCTCCACATAATCTTGTTCTCTGGCACGTGTTTATTGGTCGAGATCTTTCTAGTCACTACTTGCGTAGAGACTTGCTTTCGTTCGAAGATACAAAAATCCACCATGAATTAGTTTATTCCCACCGTGAGAGGTATTCACTAACAAAGCCATATTCTATGTGACGAGAAAGAAATTCAGTACATACAAGGGTAGTTTGAAAAGTAAGGTAAACGAAGCAGAGGTGGCAGAACCGTAATCGAAATCGATGCACGGTCGATAAGTTTGATCTCTCAAACGAGCTCTTGGAGAGTTTCAGCCCAGTGCCTGAATAACAATAACGCTGTAGAAGAATAGCTCCTTATGCTATTTCCTTACAAATGCGAATATTAAAAGTAAAGCATATGCCAGAATTTGGCTCTTAATAAAATGTGGTAGAGATTGGAAGGGTTCATTAAAAAAATGGTTAAACTAAATACTATAAATTATTTAATACATTGATAATAATAAAGATTTTCATTATGGGCCGTGTACAAATTTTATTGCTATGGATAAATTCTTAAATATTAATGAACATGAATGCATTTAATTTCTGTTTTTTCTTCCATCGAGCACCGAACAAAAACAACAAGACTCGGAAAGCACAGACAAACTCACAAATTATCTTTACATGACCAAACTTTCGCTCTGCTTGGTTGTTACCACATCATCTAACAGATAAACCAGTTACAATTAGAGTAACCAAAACCAGTCTAGCAACCAACCGGGCAGCCATCATTCATCACAGCCAGGTAGCCAGTCCAGCGTCAACTAGGGCTTTTCTACTGGAAATCCAGTTCCGTGTGATTCTGCCTTTAATCATTAGGTCCATAATGTCTAAACCAGCTACAAGGACATTGAAAATAACCTAATGAAGTTTTTTTTGGCGTTCCGGTATTGACATGTGCATTATGGAACTTGTTGAAATGTTTATCACTTTCTATGGGTGTTCTCCCATTCGCATTAATTACTAAGCTCTTTGTGTGTATTGTGTTGTTGCTTCCCATACCTTTCCCAGTTGAAGATAATGCAACAACGGAACGTACAGCAAACAGATTACGATTTGCACCCCTACTCTGTCACTGCTTAACGTCTGTCAATATTGTTTGTCCGTTTCGAAACGATTGGGTATAATCTAACTAGAATTCAATGACTACTACAGAAAATGCTAAATTAATTTTTCACACCTCAAAAAAGAAAAAAAAGCGAGAGGCTTTACAATTGGAGTTTTGTTTCCGTATGGACTTGTTAATTTCTGATTTTCATTAGAGCGTAATCTATGCGTTTTTATGTACTTTTGTTTCAAACGCTGATATGAGCTAGAAGTGTTCTCCATTCTACGTTAAGACCACTTACAAAACAATTTACATTCTTGCGTGATTTTTTTGGTGATAAACGGACACTCTATACTATACGTATACAGCAGTGGTTCCCAAAGGGTAGGGCGGGGGCCCTGGGGCGCCTTGGCTGGCTTGCAGGGGCGCCGCGAAATGTTCCAATAGTTTCACTGAAATTGCATAATTGTTCCAAATATGTGCTTATTAAGTACTTTTTTTTTACATGTAAAAGTTTCTGAATTTGAAGTATGTGTTTATTTTTTAACTTAAGGCAAGCAACCTAACCGCACTAACTGAACGTTGCAAGTGTTAGATAGGCCTACATTGTTACTTGGGCGCCGCAGAAAAATCCTAAAATGCTATGAGCGCCGTGAAACGAAAAAGGTTTGGGAACCACTGGCTATACAGTATTTATCGAATTCCGGCCTAGAATAGGTGTTCTTTGTGAGTGTCTGTTCATGAATTTCACAATACCATCACTCATCCTCATCGTCGCGATTACCCGAAATGGCAGGAAAATATAAAATAGTCTATTTCAGCCAATAAATAAAGTAGGTGAAACTGACATGTTTCAAAATATATGTCATGGAATATACATGCCCTTGCTCCAGAAGTTAACTTGTATTACGCAGTTTCATTCGTTTCTTATGTACTGGTTTATGTACAGTAGCGAACGATCTTTTCTTTACAAGAATAGTGTAGCCCTGCATTAAATTTCGTGAAGATCACTTCAGGGATACTAAGTATAAAAATAATTAATGTTCCAGCAATGAAAAGTAAAATTTTAACTTGTTTTATGAATTCATACAATTTTTATTATTCTTATTTACTTTTTGGAAGCTTATAAGACAGCAATGCAGTAAAACATGGCTCATATATTTATACAAAGCTGATGAACGAGAAACTATTTAATATGAAATCAAATAGAACTTAATGGATTTGAAGTGCTTTAATACGTGCGGCAATTATTCACCTTAAATAATTACGGTGTTGTCCATTCTCCTTCATTTTTGGCTCTAAAAGTTTTATTTGTTAATATTTCTCCAGAATTTTTTTTGTTGTACATCTATCCCTTGACTACATCCGCCAGCTCTTCTGCTAGCAGACGTCGACATTCTTCACAATCTGCTGTCATTTCTCTGTCTATTTACAAAAGAATCCCAACAACTAACAAAAGATGACATTCAAAAAGATCTGCTGTCATGCTGTCAGATATTGGCATTCTGAAGTGCTGTCACTTTTCTGTCTCTTCTTCCACAATAACTCACAATAACTTTTCTACTAGTGGATGTTGAGAAACTAAACAATCTCCTGTCATTTCCTTATGTCTCTTTCCATCATAAACACCACTCCTTCCTGTACAAACAGATATTGACATTCTAAAGAATCTGCAGAATTTCACTCTGTCTCATTTCACCTAACTCCAAATCCCCCTTCTAGTAGTAGACGTTGATGTTCTAAGCAACCTGCTGTCATTTCTATGTATCTTTCCTTATAATACCTAATCACACTTCTACTTGTGGAAATTAGCATTGTAAAGAATCTGCTGTCATTTCTGTCTCTTTCCACGATGACTTTCAATCCTTCTTCCACAAGCAGATGTTGACATTTTAAGGAATCTCCTGTTATTACTCTGTAACTTAGATAACTACCCACAAGCACTTATTCTTTGTTATCTTCTAGTAGAAATCTCCCTCTGTTCCTTGCTACTGTGCACTAGCTCTCAGCCCTGTTCTCGTAGCGGATTTTGACATTGCAAGGAATCTGTTGCCATCTCTCTCTCTCTCTCTTCTCTCTCTCTCTCTCTCTCTCTATATATATATATATATATATATATATAATTTAATATCATCCATAAGCTGATATCTCTTTCTTCCACGGACTTTTCTTCCTTCAACCATTCCCTATACCATACACCATATACCATATATATATATATATATATATATATATATATATATATTTCTCGCACTCTGTGTGTATGTGTGCCCTCAATCCTTTATCGTCTCTTAGATTTTGCAATTAGCATTCTTTAGAATCTTTTATACGTCTATATTTTGCCACTATATACTAATTCTTATTCTATTTCTTCTACTACTGTTTAACTCTCTCTCCATTCCTCTGTCCACTAAATGTTGCCTCCTGTTACATTCTCTCTTTTTCCTTGTGACCTTAGCTCTTTTCTCTGTACCTATCCCAAGCTGCTTTAGGCGGCCCCCGTGGAGGAGAAGGTGTTATATTCCTCTGGTTCTGCAGCATTCTAGGGTTTGTAAATACGCTTCCCGATACGTTTAATGGACGGATAATAAATCGATGAGTGTGCCCCACGTTTTATCATTATCCCATAAAACTGTTAACCACAGCATTTATTTTTCTTTCTGAATTGATTTCTGTTGTAACCACCTGTGGGAATCCGACAGCAAGTCAGCTCTGAGCTGGAGATTGTAGTCAACAACTCGTCAACATGACTGAAAAGGAAAGTTAGATGTGGGCTCCAAGTCAAGATGCGTAACGAAACGTGAAACTTCCATCATTTATGTATGAATTACAATTAGCAAGCTAAAGCTACTAGCAATGAAAATATTGTCAATTATTACCATTTACAGAGTTAGCTTATTGTTTTTAAAAAATCGGTACGTTTCATAAGTATCCTTCCTATGATGACACAAGTACACTGTACAATGTTACTCGCTAAAACTGTAGTACATGGTTTGCACATTTTTATATATTCGTTCATATTTCTGGGCCTTTCTGATTGCGTAGTAACAACGTCATAGCTGATTGAGTCCTTTATTTTACTTCGCTTTTCTGCCACTTTTGTCTACTCGTAAAGATGAGGATGAATGATGATAAGATAAGATGGATGAAGGGACAATCACAAAAATATATGGACGACAACATAGACGCCAGAATCTGGGGTGTACTACGTGAAGGGAAGTTCACATTTTGGTGTCTTGAGAAAGAGTCAACCCTTACACGCTTTGTATTCAAGAGGTCCCGGTGGTGGCACATAGCGGTTCGGATCCCACATTATACTGTAGGTCCAGTTTCGTTTAGCCTTTATGTGCATATGGAGGACTTAAAAATATACTCATTCATATTTTTTTCTCCTGGGGATAAGTTCAGCCGGGACATGGTTCTGATCAAATCACCTCCACTATTGCTATGACCGAGAATGTGTGGGTCCCTACTTTCAAACACTCT
Source organism: Lepisma saccharinum (assembly GCF_977018435.1). Lineage (NCBI taxonomy): Eukaryota > Metazoa > Arthropoda > Insecta > Zygentoma > Lepismatidae > Lepisma > Lepisma saccharinum. The sequence goes on from NC_139232.1 coordinate 13,414,742, forward strand.
ATGTCAGTGTTTCTCAACCTTTTTCAGTCCGGAACCGATCTTGAAGGGTCATGGAAACCATAGGCATGGTCACCGGCAGAATTACGTCTAGGGGTGTGCACCCAGTTTATCATATTTTTGCTAACATCGAGTTTACTTTAAGAAGCCTTGTTTTACGATTGATTAAAGAAATTACACATAGTTCATTCTATAAAAGTAAATATGTAATTTAAAAGACTAATTTACTCTAGTCTACCATCTAAGCACACATGCTGAAATTGAGAGATGCCGGTGAAAGCAATGGTAGAGCACGAATAACAGAAATGTTAAATTGTTAAAACAATATATCTTAGTAATTTAAATGTACGTTTTTAAGACACGGTAAATACATTTTCGAGCCCGACTCAAGACCCACCGAACGCCCCTCGGGACTCAGCAGTGGGTCGCGCCCCATAGGTTGACAGACGATGCTCCATCTGCTTCCATGGCACAGTTTAAAGCACTGAAAATAGCTTTACTACGTATAAATGGTGTTCGAATAAAACGGATGATTGGTGTTAAGGTGAAATTGATGAAAAGGATAACAATAACAAACGAACATGATCAACACAAAACACAAGTACCACAGAGGATTATACAGGCTGTGAGTTCAGACGCCAGAGCATCGACAGTCTGCAAAATTCTGCCCATGGTGTACTACGTGGAAGTGAGTTTGACATTCGGGTGTCTTACGACAGAGTCACCCCTTATATCCCAAAACGCCCTTATATATACATACAGTCGATTGTACATTGAAATTTTTTTTTATGAGAATGTATGCTACACGAATTACTGTACAGTGATATTTCCACACCAAAAGAAAATGTATGAACGCACACGGGCCTACCACTATTCGAACTATAAAATATTTGAAGTGGAAACATTGGAATTACAATTTTTTACAGATATAAGGTGAATACATCCTAATTGCCCCTCCCTCTTCTCCCCTAGAGAGCTGCAATTTCGTCATATTATCAAGAAGTAATCCTAACGTTACAATTGTATTTAGATTACGAAGTTTAGTGATAAAATGTTTCTCACCAAATGAAATTCGTTAAGATTTACTTTGTTAGCTTTCAAAAACTGGCGCATTTATATTATCCCGTATATTATATTCTTATACATTTAATAATAGCAAGGAAATCTGTGAAATAGTTTTATTCTCGGAAACAAATATTTATGACCCTATTAATAACTAGTTAAGGATTTACGTCAAATTAAATGTAATTTGATGTACGATTTTTATAATTATTTTTATCATCCAAGCTTTATTCACGAACGTAATCAGTTGTTTCACGAGTTTCCCTTAAAACAGTACCAGACAAAATTGGCCATTGTGATTTGGTGTACACACAGCAGATGTGCTACATAAGGATTTAAACAAAATTGCTGGTTCGTCCAGAACTAAACCCATGTTTCAGGTGTCATGCCCCTCCAAATAAAAATTAAAAGGGACCCTCCCTAAGCGGACATTCTCTTTCTGATATCAATTTGACGTAATACTCTTCTTTTTCATTCAAGACAAACAAACACAATTAATTTGTCTTACCTCAAATCCAAGTACTGGTCAAGTCTCTACATAGTGCATCTCCTGTGTTACAAAAACAAAAACTACTCATTTGTCAGTCTCCCGTGGTCTTAATTTGAGAACCCAGGGGGCAATCGCACCTCAGAGGTATACAAAACTAACAATTAAACTATAATCAAGATGATTGCCCTTATCGATATTTAAGATTAGCTCTCACACTCAAGACGTCTAAATCTAAAATGAATGGCAAATCTCCAATTAAGGCAAGAGTAAATGGGTCTATAATGATAATCGTTCGTGCCGTTGCATCTCGAAATTAACCGCCGACTTCCGCGGTGGAGTGGTTAGCACAGCGCGACTGACGCCAGGGGTCCGAGTTCGAACCTCGGCCAGGGTATTGATGTTCTTTGTGAATGACCCTCCATCAGTTATATCGTATCATCACTCATCCTAACCGGCCCTCGTGGCGGAGTGGTTAGCACATAGCGCTACGACGCTAGAGATCCCGGGTTCGAATCCCGGTCTGGGTATGGATGTTTGTGAGAGTCCATTCATCAATTTCATCATACCATCACTCATCTCCAACTTAGCCAAAAGTGGCACAAAAAGCGAAGTAAAATAAAGCAAATCAATCAGTCAATCAAATCATCACTCATTATCATCGTCGCGCGTACAATAATCTAATTCAGTCTATCAATCCGTCCAAAGGAAGCCATCACCTTCTTCTCTCGACTTACACAAAAACTTAAAAATAACAGTTGAATTAACAAAGAGTAAATAACGATCACCTAAGGAAAACTCTCTGCAGATAGTTAACCAGCAATGAATTCTGTTGCTGATAGGTTTAAACAAGAGGACATCACCCCTCCATGAGAGATCGTCAATCCGCCACCGGTCATCCAGTATTTGAGAGAGAGAGAGAGAGAGAGATCGGAAACTTCTGATGAAAGAGACGTTCGTTCTGCTTTCCATGAACGTGTTCTTCCTGTCAGTGTTCTTGCCTTGACCGTCATCTTCTCGTCATCTGAATGATCACATTACACGCTTCCTTCTTCCTTCGTAAACAGGAAAAAGGGAGAGCGGAATTCTCGGAAGAGAGCGAAACAAAACACAATGCGATGGGATATCGGAATCGATGCGATTTTCAAGGTCGGATGAAGCGATGACAATGCCAGTGTACGTCCTTTGAGGCAGCAAGGGAGGAGGGGAGATTGCGTAACGCTTTCATGTCCCCCCTACGATAGAGATTCGGTCGATTGTCACAGATGCAGCCTCCCAAGTGCTTTCTTAACAATTATCTCTTATTTTTTATACACGCTATAGCTTCTTTTGTCCTGGTATCCAGGAACGTTCATGGGGGAGGAAGTGAAACAAACAAGAGGAGAATGATGGTGGTGGAACAAAGACTCCAACACGTTTTACGTACGTCAGTCACATATTTGGCTTCTAGGAAAACAGTGATTATTGTTATTTTGTAAAATGTTCTCTTAAAGTGTTTCACCGTTCCACTAGTTGCGGAGCAGATGTTTTGTGGAAGCAGGAATTTGTTATTCGAATGAATAATCACTGAAAGGATGGACGAAAATTTCAATTTGTATTAAAATATTACACGTCGATATTTATCTATTTAGTTTAATCAAATGAGGAAGATTAATGAAGAAATGACGAAATAAGTGATAAAGTCTTTGTAACACTACTGAAGACGGGCATATTTTCCCCCATAAATTTATTGGAGCTTTTAAACTTCCATAAACACAAAGTAAAAAATATATAATATCGCGTATTTTTCTAAATTCTGTATACAAAATGCTAGAACAATATTTCTACAGCGTTTAGGAGACTAATGAAATACTTGAGTGCTAAAATTGGCCAGTTTGCTAAAACTCTGTACACAAATCCACAATATACGTTTTTGTTCTCTTTTAGATTTTCGTTTTTATCCTATTTGTAATTATATGTTGTAATAAATTTATACACATAATATATATGGTTAATCATTACATATGTACATATAATGCTATTTATCATATTAAATTTTATATTATCTTGTTCTATAATTTTACAAAACTGACTATGTGACTATATAGAAATATTTTTGTTCCCTCATGTGTTCTTCATAATTAACGTATTATATATTATTCGTTGAATTTTCAATTTTACCGTAGATAAAACTACACATCGGATAGACTTATTTCTTATGTGCTACAAATAGTTTCAGGGTAAACTAATTTCATATTGGTTTTTGAGAATTATATTTTATTAAAACATTAAAATGCTGATCAAGCCAAAATGTATTGTATAAAAATATTCACTAAACAGTTAACGTTTCCACCCACTAACAGGGGTCCTCTTCAGATGAAGATTCACAGTAAGTTTATTGTTTATATTTTTATACAATAAATTTTGCCTTAATCAGCATTTTAATGTTTTATTAACATGGAAACAAGGCTTAACAGTGATATTATATTTTAGAGAGCGTTTGTGATTTTAATATCATTATAGGAATGTTTCACACGTACGGTTTATTATTGTATTATTGTAAGTCACGCTATTCTTTATAATGCTAGTCATGCAGACTAAATTATGTTCCAAATCTGATCATGCAAGTGTTTATAAGGCAACAATCCAGTGTAAAACAAAAACTTGCTACTATGTTGACATTTTTTATTTTGTTAAACTAGCAGTACATGTACCTTAAATATACTTCTTTCCCCTTATTAAATAATGTTAAACCCAACTTAAATACATATAAATATACTGTAGATATACGTTTGAATGTAGAACCATGACACATCGTTTCAAGTTAACTTAATCGTAATGCAAAATATCAACCCACTAAATTGATAAATATTTAGAAAACTAGCCATTTAATGCCAATAAGTAAAAAAAAATGATTTCTTCCTTTGCCCAAAACTTGGGTGATACAGGTGTATGTGTTGTTTGACTGGCATGCTGTAGATCCGGATTCGAGTCCCAGAGTGGAGGCGGGTCATCTCAGGCAGATATTTTCCGTCGATGTCCCTGGTTGATTGATATGCTTCGTTTTACTTTTGGCTAAATTGCAAAGATGGGGTTGAGGGTTGATATGATGAAATTGATAAATGGACACAAACATCCATGCTCAGGCCGGGATTCGAACCCGAGGTCCCTGGCGTCGTAGCGTGATGTGCTAACCACTCCCCCACTCCCCCACGGACTATGCTGCTGATTACACCACTTCAACTTTAGCCGTGATCGAGAATGTACCGAGTCCTACCTCACTTCGATATTCGTAGATTTTAGTCTTTGTTTTGTCTCCAAGCCCAGCAAACGTAAGTTCTGCAATGTATGCTGGCAAGTATACCCTACACGTTATGCAACCAACACTTTGATAATGTTCATTGGGTTATCTACCCAGCAGGATAAGCACTTAAAAAAAGGAAATTGGAACGCGCTAATGCAACGGACGTGAATGTTAGATTTAGGCCTTTGCTGCACAAAAGTGCACATGCAGAAATTGGCGGGAAATCAGCTTGGAAGATAACAGTCATTAACACTTCTGTTTGGCTATAAAACGTCTCGTGAGAACCAGAGGGACGTAACTGCAATGAATCAAATCTAGAGGGGAGAGGAAACAAGGTATTCTTAGTAATATGCCTGACTTTAAAAAAAAAACTAAGTTAATTGGAGATTCGTGTCTTCATATTACTCCAAATGATCAGAAGTGGAGATATGTCGATCTGACTCCTTACAGAGCTCTTTGGAGGAATTTATTTAAACAAATCTGAATACAACATTTTTGGAGTTATGTTCCTCTGGTTCTCATACAACGAAAAAGTTGGTCTATAATTCGAACAAGCGGGGTGGCATTAGAAGGGGATAAGAGAGAGAAGGCCTTCACCCTCTGGATACTAATATTTTACTCCTTGTAGAAATCATAATATCCCGATGCTTTAAGAGTGGATACTGTAATTTCCTTTTACGAATAAGCTGGGGTATGCTAACCTGAGTGCGCGTCAAGGCTATTTATGTACTTGCTTTTCACTTGAATCAGAGATGAAAATTCATTTTCACACAAATATGAGGTGGATAACTGCATCATCGCGCTCCATAGGTTGAGAAACGCTGCTCTACACTGATGGAGCACTCACACGATACAAGGAACAAAATGTGAGCTTTACAATATTCATATTTCTAAAACAAGTACCGTTACCATGCACATTTATTGAAATATCTCAAAGATTTTAACACAACTATGCATAACAATATTACGGATCTTATGGGGAAGGCACATAAGCCTCTTTTACACGCAGTACACCCTGGAAAGTAAATTCTCGCAGGCAAACGAGGCTCTGACGCCAAGACCAACGGCTGTGTGGTTTCTGTTGTGCGTTCTGTCCATGCGTGATTGTCCCTTTATCCATTTAATCTAATAGCCATTCGCCTTCATCGTGATGGCAAGTGGCAGAAAAGGGACGTAAAATAATCAACCATTGGAAACGTTTGTCATAAAAAACAGCTTATGTACCCAATGCCACGTCTAGAACGTCTCTATATTATATACTCGTATATGGTAATTACTAGGCGGTGGATTTTTAGGTGCCGAAAAACTGAAAAATATTTATATTTTATGCTCTAAAAACAATGTATATATGCAGCTAAAAGTAAAAAATATTTTATGATATGTTATTAATAAAATAAAATAAGTAACATATTTTATTTTATTTACGATATGTTTTACACATATGCAACATGGAGCGACGTAAAATAAGAAAATACAAATGCAACGTGCCAACACTAAATTGTGTATGTATTCAAAGTTTCTTTAATACATATATATATATATTAAACTTATACATATTATTTAAATACATTACACAATCAATTCATCCATGTCATAATAAACTAACAGCAAAAGTTACATAAATTGTCTCTCAAATGTGCACGTTTCTTTTCCTACAAACAATTAACTAACTAACTCTCTAGCCTTCTTAAACCCGAAGGTTCATGGCTGCAGCAACACAGGCCTTCCATCTGTCCCTATCTTGAGCAAGATCTATATACTCTTTTCCATCCCTACCGATTTCCCTTAGGTCCATCTCGACGTTGTCCCTCCATCTTCGTCTTGGCCTTCCTACTGGTCTCTTACCATCAGGTTTCCCAACAAGAATCCTGAAAACTCCTCTTTCCTCTCCCATTCGTGCCACATGGCCTGCCCACCTAAGTCTTCTTGATTTAATTATTCTAATAATGTCTGGACATGAATACAAATTATGTAGTTCTAAATTATGTAACCTTCTCCACTCACCTGTCTCCTCATCCCTTTTAGGTCCAAAGATTTTCCTAAGGATCCTATTTTCAAATACTCTCAATTTATGTTCTTCTTTCAATGTAAGGGGCCAAGTTTCACACCCATATAATACTACAGGCAAAATTACTGTTTTGTATATTTTAACTTTTAGATTCTTAGATATTAAACGAGAAGACAAAAGTTTATGAAGAGAGAAGTAACATGCATTTCCTGAATTAAGCCTACTTTTTATTTCCTCTTTAATATCATTTTCATTTGTTAATATTACTCCTAAGTATTTGAATTTGGAAACTGGTTCAAACGAGTTGTTATCAATAATTAGACTTTGATTATTACCTAACACTTGGTTTCGACCTGTAAGCATATATTTAGTTTTCTCTTTGTTAACTTCCAAACCTATCTCTTTAGCAGTTTTGAAAAATATTTTAGCATTATTCTTAATTGTATTCACATCATCCCCCAGTAAGTCTACATCATCTGCATATGCTAACAACTGAGTCACACCATTTAATTTTAGTCCTTCTTTAGTTTCGTTTACCTTCCTAACAGCATATTCTAAGGCAAAATTAAAGAGCAATGGAGATAATGCATCTCCTTGTTTTAACCCATCATGAATTGTAAATTTGTCAGACATATTAATACCCACACGAATTTTACTTTCTGTTTCACTGGTGCATATTTTTATCATTCTAACAAGCTTCTTAGGTATTCCAAACTCTACTAATATATTATATAATTTATCTCTTTTGACCGAATCATATGCTTTTTTGAAATCAATGAATAGCTGATGGACATTTTGATTATATTCCCACTTTTTTTCAAGTGTCTGTCTGATGTGAAAAATTTGATCTGTAGTTGATCTGTTGCCTTTAAATCCACATTGATAATCACCTATAATTTCATTAGCATATAGTCTTGTTAAAAGAATGTTAGATAATATTTTATATGTTGTTGAGAGTAGAGAAATTCCACGGTAATTATTGCAGTTCATTTTATCACCTTTTTTAAACACAGGAACAATTATGGATTCTTTCCACTGTTGAGGGATTTCTTCTTTATTCCATATTAAACAAATTAATTTATGAATTTGACAAATTAATGAATTTCCACCATATTTAATTAACTCAGCTGGTATTAAATCAATGCCAGGTGCTTTGTTATTCTTTAGCCTTTTAATAGCATCTTTAACTTCAGTCAAGTTAGGTTCTGGGACTAAAGGTTCTGCTGTGTGGACTTCATTCACTTCTGATTTATCTCCTACATGGACATTTAAAAGGTCATTAAAGTAGTTCTTCCATCTATTTAGAATATCGCTTGGGTCAGCTAGAAAATCACCGTCTTTATCTTTTATCAAGTTTACTTTAGGTTGCCACCCCTTTCTAAACTCATTTACACCTTTATATAAATCTCTGATATTTTTATTTTTGCTGTTTGTTTCAATTTCGTTAATTTTGCTTTTCAAGTAATCTCTTTTTTTACTTCTAAACGTGCGGTTAACTTCTCGCTTTATTCTATTATAATTGTTTAGATTTGTATCATCAGAGTTATTTAACCACCTAAGTCTAGCCTGATTTCTTATTTCTATTAGATTATGACATTCATTATCAAACCATGGCTTACTTTTTCTCGGTTTATGGTATCCTATACTTTCTTTAGCTGCTGATTCTATTGCATTACGTATGTGCTCCCAATTCTTATTTACGTCTGTTTCATTTATATTTTCATCATCATTTAAATCCTGCAAAACATCAAATCTATTTGACAGTTTAATTTGGTAATCTTTCTTAATTCTTTCATCAGTAAACTTTCCTGTATCAAATTTTATAACTTTTAGATTTTGTTGCTTATGATTTATCACTGAGAGTCTTTCTCTTAATTTAGCAATTACTAAATAATGGTCACTGGCACAGTCAGCACCTCTATGTGTACGAACGTCAATTATACTAGTATGCCTTCTCTTATCAATGAGAATATGATCTATCTGATTATGAGTTTTACCATCTGGAGAAGACCAGGTATATTTATGGATATCTTTATGTTTAAAAGTGGTACTTTTCACAATTAAATTCTTTGAGGTTGCAAAAGTAATCAATCTTATACCATTATCATTACTTAATTCATGAAGACTTTCTTTACCAATCGTGGGTTTAAATGTCTCTTCTTTCCCAATCTGTGCATTACAGTCACCTAACAGAATTTTCATATCATACTGAGAAAATTTATCAAAGACCTGTTCTAACTACAAACAATTGTTCGTGTATTTAAGACAAAACCAAATAAGAGAAGTCTCACTTCTCTCTCTCGTAACTAACAATGCGTTCCAGAAAACAATTATATATATTGGAGCGAATTGAGCAAGAAAAGTTTTAGATCAAACTTTTTTGCAAACTTAAAACAATATTGATTTAATAGGGCGCAAATAATTTCATGGGGCGCCAGAGCATTCTTTCTTTTACAAGTTTTTTCACTTAGATTGTTTGGCTGCCAGGGCCGACTCCCGCCGCCCCCTAGCTACGGCTCTGAACTTGATAAGACCAAGAAAAGCAGATATTGCGAGCGAAAGGAGCAAGAACATTTTATGATAAGTACTCTTATTTGCATAGAATTTGAATTCGAGGGGGGCAATTGCCCCTCTGTGCCCTTGGCCGTCAATGTTTGTCTCCCCTAGAACTAATTTCCGTCAAAGGTTGGGGGGAAATGCCCTTCCTTGCCCCTGTGGTTGCGGCACTGCTGTCACGGCACACAAAAAGCTTAGATTTGCTGACAGGAACCAAAAATCGTTCTGTAATCATGTCTTTCAATAATTCTTGAAGTATCGCAATGGACAACGTCTTAGGTTTGTCAAACTCGTTCACAACACAGACAAAAGCTTCAAAATTATTTGTTGTGGAGTCCCCAATAGTAATATACTAAGTTACCGTGTGATTCGTCTATTTTATGCATTAAGTCCAACTTATGCGTTTACACAAAGAATTCGAAAAATTTATTTTGCCTCGAATGTCTAAAATATGTACATTCTATGTTATTTAGTTAGAAATATGTGTTTTATGTGCCAAAGGTAAAATTATGCAATTTTGTGTGAAATAAGACTGCGCTACTTCCGACTTCCGAAGTAACAGAAAAAATATGTTTTTACCTGAAAATCTGCTCCGTATTCATTACAATGAAATACATGCAATACATTCACAAACTCACACAGTACAAGTGTCGAAATATCGTTGTACTGTTATCCAAACGTACTACGAAAATGGGTTCGAATCCTGAACGAGACATGCATGGTTCTTTAAGTTCATCCCATGGTGCAGCTTTACCTTACTTCATCCTTGTCTTTCTCCCTTTACCACCAATGCTACCGTTCCTCGTCTCCATCCACACCGAAGACCCTACTCGCATGTTCCTTTAATTTACACCTTCCCCCTTTTCTCGCAGAAGACATTATTCACCCACGACGAAGGATAGATCACGCTGGAAGTGACTACTTCCTTGCCATTTCCGGCCACATGGAGGGAGCGAAGAGACGGAGGGATGGAGGAACCGAAACGCCAGATGAATCAATGGCGATCGACGTTGCGTGTTGTTCAAGCCATGCAACCACTTTCTCGGGTAAAGCACGGACTTGACGAACTATTGTCGACCAATGCTTTTGGGGCGATCGGTAGACTCATCACGTGAAGGTCCGATACTGTGGAACTCGAGCCGAAATAACTCTTCAAGACTGTGCTGGAGCATTTGCGTACGGAGTGGTTAGCATTCCAGTGGTCCCGGGTTCGAATTCCAGCCTGGGTGTTCTCTGTGAGTCGATTCCATCATATCATCACTCATCCTCATCTTCGCGATTAGCCAAAAGTGGCAGTAAAGCGTAGTAAATAAACCAAATTAATCAAGACGGCGCCTTTGATTATACATTTTATTTGCATTGTCTTCGTCTGTGGGGTCACAAAGTAATGGCCTTATAACACAGACCATTGATAGAGTGATTTGTTTTATTTTACTTCGCTCATATGCCACCTTGGCTAATAGCGAAGATCCATGAATGGTGATAAGATGAGATGAATGAAGGGATAATGACAAACATGTATGGACGACACAACTATACTATAAGGCAGTAACAAGTGAGTTACTTGTAAGGTAATGGTGACTGCAACTAAGTAATTAGTAAGTCCAGAATTGTTATGAAATTATATATGTTTTTCTTTGTATGTGTCCAAGCAAACATTTCAAATGTCGGAACGATGCCAATTAATTTCATGTGACATTGTTTGCATTATGTTACATTTATACTATCTTGTTTTCACTGCGTAATTCAGGTATTCGGGACAAGCATTCAAATATGATTTATCTAAAACTTCCGTAATTTATTATGTGATTGTGGCAGACCTGTCGCTCTACTTGCACGTGGTCTTCTTTTATACCGTCAAAATGTCACCCCTAAAAATCAAGCCTCCGTGTGTACTTTGGTAATAACTGCTGTAGGATATTTTAAATAGTCCCTGCTTTCTTCTGTGAATATTGACTGCAGGAACTTGATTGATTGAATGAGTGAGTTGGTATTATAAGTCCATTTTATGCACAGTAAGGCTCCAGTAAGGGACTGGACATGCAGTTTAAAGTGGGATCCGAATCACTATGTGCCTCCACCGGGTATCGAACCTGCGACCTCTTGATTACAAGGCGACGACGCCATCTGGGAGGATCCTGCAGGAACGTAAGCAGAAATGTAATCGAACCTGAAGAAATAACACAGGTTTGAAAGAAATCATATACAGCTACGGAATATATTATTATAAGTTTTCATATACTTACGTACTAACTAACTCTCTAGCCTTCTTAAACACGAAGGTTTATAGATGCACCAACACAGGCCTTCCATCTGTCCCTATCCTGATCAAGATCTATCCAATCTTTTCCATCCCTACCGATTTCCTTTACGTCCATCTCAACTTTATCCCTCCATCTTTGTCTTGGCCTTCCTACAGGCCTCTTACCATCAGGTTTCCCAACAAGAATCCTTTAAACTCTTCTTTCCTCTCCCATTCGTGCCACATGCCCTGCTTACCTAAGTCTTCTTGATTTAATCATTCTAATAATATCTGGACAAGAATACGCAATAAGTATGTACATTTACATAAGTATGTTACATTTATGTAACCTTCTTCACTCACCTGTCTCCTCATCCCTTTTAGGTCAATATATTAAAAAAGTGTTCCCCTGTGCATAGCACCACGCCATGAAGGCGTATAGGGGGTGTGGGGGTAACGCCCCACACTTTCTTGATCCGGTCGTGAGTGGGGGTGATGTAATCAGCATCACGCCCCTAACCGCCTTTACCCCCCAGGGTTTCCCCCAGGTACCCATGTTATTCGACGCTGGGTGTGCGCCGGGGCCGCTTCCACCGTTAGAAAAGTTCCCGGATTTGAACCGGCCGGGGATCGAACCCGGGACCTTGAGCATGGTAGTCAGACGCGTTACCGACTGAGCCACCGCGGCCACAGGTCAATATATTATATTATATTTTATTATAAGATGAGGCATAACTAATATTAAAATCTCATCAAGTTATTTCTAATTAAGATTTCTAAGGTCACTAACTAAGTCATACAAAAAGTAACACTAAAATCACTAAGTCAGTAACACAAATTTTTCATTCTTAACGCTGAATATTAGGATTATATTTACATACATTTTATGTGTTTAAGTGTTTAAATGTTCTTTTCAACATATTCGCGTGTCTTGACTGCATTAAAATTTTGGCCTTCAAAATTAGCATTGAAATTACGAGTTAATATTGTAGTTACTTTCTGCATGTTTTCGCACAGAAGGAAATGTCTTCAACTCGAGTTTTTCAACGTCTTGGACTAAATTCTCACCTAAAAGTGAGCGAATTGATGATTATTAAAATTATAGTATCGCCAAAACCACCACTGCATATGCTTAGAGGAAATTCTTTTTTAAAAGTTGGACGTATCCGCGACTACTATCCGGACATGTCACAGTTTCTTGTTTCCATAGCAATTAACAAATTTATTTGATTATTTATTTATATACCTCTTATTTTGTGTGATGGAAATTAAGGCTCATGCCTTGTCTTACACTCAACCATATTGTACACATAGTTCATAATATACATTCATAATTCGGTTCACATATAAAAACATAGAATAATAATAAACATACATTCACCTTTCACATCAGACAAACCTCAGTGAAAAAATAGTAATTCGAAGACATACACAAAACATGTATATATACGTGTGTGTCTGTGTATGTATGTGTGTGTGTATACACTATATATTTAGTAGGCCATGACAAACTTTTATTTTTGGAAAACATGATTAACTATTTCATAGGAAACCGAAACCAAGAATACAATTATTGTTTCCTCAAGAAACAAATCAAATTTCAGGTACAGAATTTTCTTTGAACATTATGACTTTTAAAGTGTAATATTTTAAAATATATATTATTATGAAATAACGAACGTTAATATTGTTTCTTTATGAAATCGCTGAAGAAAGAAGCGCTTGCTTGCAATTCATACATGAATTATACAACTTATATCAAATAAAGTACCTGTAAATGAAACATTGTTACTTTTTAAGTAACGGTAACTGTAACCAAGTTACTTTTACAGAGCAACTTTCCAATCATTGTCAAAGACAGTAGCCGTGCAGATGACCGTCTCAAGACTTTCGGAGTCTTAGTGCATCCAGAGGAGAGGTGATCAAGTGCATGGAGCTGCGGTAGTTCTACCCATTACTGTCCTTTCATAATTCTACTTCAGTTAAAGGAAACCATTTAGATGAATTATTTAGATGAATATTGATTCTTTTTGTACAGCAGCCTTAGCGTCTAGCAAACAAACACTTATAATAAATAAATTCCTTATGTTCCATTAGTATACTTATCAGAATGTCGAAAAGAACGGAATGGCTTTGATACATATTGTTTAAAGAGAAAGGATGTAGTATGCTTTATTCATTAATATGATTATGCTTTGAAGACATTTTCAGAATAATAAAAATATCTTTTCATTTTACTAAAGATAGTTATTTGTGGTGTATGTACAAATCTCCGTGCTCTTATATACGCAGTTTCCTTTTGGGATGCAATAATTTTCTACATTTGCATTTTTTAATTCGAAGCATCACTATATGCAAACACCACACTAAAGATCCTGTTTTAAAGTGACCACAGGCATTTTCAGTACAAAAATCGGGAGCTGGCTTGAATTCATCCCAATAGTTTCATACGACTTTTCTTTCAAGAAAGACGAAGTAAAACAAAGTCAGAGAAGCGTTTAGCAGGGGCAATATTGAATGGAGGGATAATTTTACCATACTTAGAGCCGTTATCCAAGAATCGGGTAATAGAAAGATACTTACAATTTTGAAAATGAGATCTATTAGAAAATTGACTAAGAATCTACATGAACGTTTTCAGGGCCAATTTATTTACTTTCCTGTAGATATATTTCTTCTAATAAAAAGGAACACTGCAGAACATTATCAAAATTTTCCAAATTTCTGTCATGCAAATTTTCAAATTTTGTCAGCGGAGGAAGATCAAAGAAGAAAGAAAAATTTTCGAGTTAACATGAAATAATCCTCACGGTTGAAAAGGTGTGCGGCAATGTTCTCACAAATCTAAAGGTTAACTAATTTAGATTTGTACTGACTGTCAGAAGTGAAGAAAATGGAAAAGGGTGATTTAGGTATTTATCTATCTATATTTAATTATATATTTTAGAGTTATAATATACTTAATGAAAGTAAATTCATAAAATTGTTATTGTAAAATAATTAAGAACAACTAATACATTTACTAAAAGCTGCAGTCAATTTTTATTGTTTTCAAATGTAACATTGTGTAATTATAATTTACAGTTCCAGGATAACTTTTGTTTTACAAATATTTTGAAATAGCAGTAAAATAATATTTTTTCTACATGAAAATTAAGTTTGTAAAAAGTATTATGAATGACAAGACACAAGTATGACGGTACAAAGGATATTAAATTTTCTTTCCTTAGTTAGGAATAATTTTAGAAAATTGCGCCCTGAGATTAATTCAGAGGGAGGTTCCAGGTTCTATTTTCATTTCGAACACATTATCGGTCAAGCATGAGCTGTAGCGTTGTCTTGCTAAAACTATTATCGTTCCAGCAATTTCCTCATCATTATGATGTAAGGATAGCCATGAATCATGTGAATCATGGTGTTTTGAATGATATTTACAAGGAATCCCGAGTGTGACATTTACCCGCCGAGTGGGAGGAAGATAATTACATGTTCTAGGAGGATTTGCATTAGCTGTTATCTGAGGACCACAGTCTAAGGCAGATGAATATCATGTTCCACTTTGAGTGTCATCTTCTATATTTTAACCAGCAAGGTTTACTGCAAAGTACTTAAACTAAGTTAACTCTTCTGAAATTTTAGTACACGTAGAAGGCAACGATATTGAGGTTCTCAACTAATAACAATCTGTTTTCAAAACACTCACACTTGATGTATTGTGTCTTAAAATATTTTGACAGACATATTGTGATATTGAGGCCATCACGCAGGCATATCCCTATTCAGTAATTATAAAAAGTGTATTGTATAGAAGAAGCACTTTACCTTAGGTATTACAAATTCAATGACAATGGTACTCGTACTTAGATTATGAATTATGTCTTCCCCAGTTGTTTTATATGAAATAGAAAGAAATATTTTCAAAATATTTAAAACTCTATTGTTTACACACAATATATGTGCTTGGTGATAACTTTTGTTTATTCGATTTTTTTACCTGATACCACAGGTTCGAATCAATCTATATATGTACGTAGCATTCCGAAAAGTAACCCACGCGGAGTGTTTTGATGACTTACTGGAATTAATTGTCAAACATTTAGCTAAGAGATTCAAAATCTTTATGTATGCCGCGGTAGCTCAGTCGTGCTCGACCTCAGTGGCGGAGTGGTTAGCATAGCGCGCGACGAAGTCAGGGGTCCGGGTTCGAATCCTGGCTAGGACTTTGATGTTTGTGTTTCTCCGAAATTAGTAAAAACGAGAATACAGTAAAAATTGACATGTGTGAAAGTTTGAGAAATGTGGGAATAACGGGAGATACTGCCGAATAGGGGTATCCCTTTAAAAAAAAAGTCGTTAGGGCCGTCTGGCTACCATGCGAGGAACCCGGGTGCGATCCCCAGCTGGGAGAACCTGGATTTTCCTACCTGTTCAAGCGGCTCCGGCGCCCACTCAGCGTCGTATAAAGTGGGTACCTGGAGGAAACTCTGTGGGGTTAAAGGCGGCCAGGGGTGTGGTGCTGATCACATCACCTATGGCCGTGATCAAGGAAGTGTGTAGGGCCCTAACTCCACACCCCCTATACGTCTTCATTGCGTGATGCAAAGCACAGGAGAGCACTTTACCTTTTTTGATTCAAAATCTAAAATAATAATAAATAAAATTATCCTGATTATAAAATGCATTGGATATTGATCAGTTATTAGTATTTATTTTCTGTGTAAAAAGAACTTGCTTTGACACAAAAATGTCGAAAATTTACATAGTATAAAAAAAAAGTTGAAACGATTTCATGTTCTTCCGAGTGAAAAATTGATTGAAACCTCTAAAACAGAAATAGCCTTTTTAAGTTTCGCATAGTGTATATATCAAACAAAAAAGTAATAGATTTCATTTATGCGTGATATGCTTTATTGTAGAAGCTTTCCATGTGCAATATTTTCATTAGATGAATAGTTATTATGCGAGTCGTGTAAGGATAGAAATTCTTATGATACTTTTCAACTTAACGATTTCCGGTTTACCTTGTTTCTGGCACAATAAATTATTTATATATATATATATATATATATATATATATTTATTGTATATTCTACAGATGACATAGAAAGTACGGTCCTAATAGAATAGGAGTTTTTTTCTTGACTTTTTGCAAAGGAAAAATATGAGGATTGAAATTTTGCTTGTGGGGATCCAGTGATGAATGTAGGTGTTCTAGGAGGTAAAATGAATTTATCATTGTTGGTTAGAATAATATAATAACTGCACATTGATCTTCTTGACGAAGATATGCTAAATGTTTATTTTTCATGAATTATTATTCCATTTTTGCAAAACGTATATTGCGAATTTTATAATCCACATAACCGTATTTTATAGAACCAGTAATAAATTGACATTTGTATGATTTGTGTAAAACCTACATGAAATTCCGAAAGCAGTTCATTGACTTCTATGAAAATAATGAAAGGAGAAGCTTTGCATTCTATGAAATTTTCTTTAAATATATTAATCTATTACTCTTTTAGTGAACAAAAACAGATACTGAAAATATTGTTAAGTGTTCATAAGGATAAATTCGAATGTATTGTTATCGATTGGCATTTGAAAGCATGAAATGTGAATATATATCTTGAACATGTTTACACTCAAAAATCAATGGGAATATTTGTGTTGTAGTATTAAATATTACTTGTTTTGCAAGGACAATTGGGTGTATTGTGAGGATCCCCAGCCTCCCTCATACCCTGCTATGTATTCACTGTATGTTACCCTTGAAGCACAAATAAATTGACACTAATATTGCAATTGAGAAAAATATATGAACAATAATGAATGTACTGGGAACATTAGGTTTCCTATAAGTTATGAGATCATAATCAGTGTTTGCTTGGATGTTTTTATACCAAGCTCTGCATTGTTAATTTAATTAGTTCCTCAAATAAGGGTATAACTTATATCATGGTTTTTCATCCTATTGTTATTCATCAACGATTTGAAGTTTATCTACGTTAGAAGAAAACCTGTATCAAAACAACGGTGCACGAAAACATCTGTCGTAAAACCAATCCCGTAAGGTTAAATCTAAAAAAAGTTCTAAAAATTTTCCACGTCGCTGCATTATGTTTACTCAAATAGTGAACATAACACATATGGAAACAATAAACATTATTTACAACGAAAAATCTCATTTTATTAATTAATGATAATTAATTTAAGTGAACAATAGCAAGTTGTGTTGCGACAATGTATTGCAAGTGGTGCGATTAAATAATTATGAATGTGGGAATGTAGCAGAATGGGCATACTATTAATTTGAGATTTATTTGCAAATGAATAGAAAATACTGTCAACTCTCTTACACATTAATTATTAATTGTTAAAACATTGATTACCGTTTTATATTTTCACATGCAAATGTTTAAGAAGAATTACAACTACGAGAAAGGATATCTACACGTGTGTGTGTGTTTCTTAACTGAAATGCAAGATCAAGGATTCGTTCCTTCATGTAAAATAAGATAACGAATATTTAATTGTGGATTATATAACATGAATGCTTAAGGAAGCATTTGGCAGTATATGGTAATGCTTATCTGTTGTGAGCTGATTAAGAGATCGACCCAAGAGACCATCTCTTGGATGGTTCAAAATGAAGTCACTCAAATCACCGAGAACCACTTGATGCTGTTGCATGTTACAGCAACGGGAGATAAAAAATAAAAGACATTACGGTTATTCGTGACGCAGGTAAATGCTCATCTGATAATTGCAACACCCTCTTGCACGTGATGGCTCGGCTGGGAGAGGTTTTCGATTCAAAATGACAGCATGCCTGACTTTGCGTGACTGACCACAATCTGCCATATCTCCCCCTTGTATCCCTTTGTTAAAACCGTGCCACTCAAATTGGTCACGCCACAATCGCCACGGAGCAACAGATGGTAAATGCAGGTTTTCTCTTTCTCTGAAAACGCCTCCAGCGCCGGTTTTTC
Organism: Lepisma saccharinum; assembly: GCF_977018435.1. Lineage (NCBI taxonomy): Eukaryota > Metazoa > Arthropoda > Insecta > Zygentoma > Lepismatidae > Lepisma > Lepisma saccharinum. The sequence goes on from NC_139232.1 coordinate 13,433,369, forward strand.
GTCATAAAGTGGGACAATTTCCGTACCAAAACTCACCTTCTCTTTGTCACTGCTCAGATGTTCTATTGCAGCTTATCTGGTGTTGTTCATGCGGTTTAAGCGCTCTGAACTTCATCATTTTCAAAACTTATCATGGCAAAACAGCTCTCTAAAGCCAGTCTTACACGGCAGTTAGGTGCATCTTTACTTCCCAACCCAGCTCCGACTGGAAACTACCTTCAGTTCGCAAAGGCGGCAAAGGGGGTCTCACTCCATCCTTAAAATCGCATCTTTAAAATGGCAACTGCATAAACACGGTATACAACTTCGCAAGTTTAGATGCTAATAACTGCTGAAGATTTGGGAAAATAATGTTTTCTCTTAAAAGAAAAAGAGAATAACATTGGCACTGTTGAAGAATGTATCACATGTAACCCGTAGCAGTGAATGTGAGTCTATAACATATGCTATTTCAAGTTGATATACCACTTTACGGACACACTAGCATAAAGTCACGATGAAAGTTCTAATGAAACCCTTCTCCGTACAGTTTTGAAATGTATTTCCCAACACGAAATAGTGAAATAAATTACATAAATTTTACATTTGAAGTGCGAAAATTGTGGTGTTTACGATAAGTTAGCATATTTTTTTATATATTACATTGACATTTCTTTGCTCATAAAATACTTATTGTGAAATTTACTTTGAAGGCCATGAATAAATAATTACAATTCATAATTTATATATCATTACAACACTAGGTGTTATTTATTGCGGTGCTACACACAGCACAGTCTATTTGTTACAGCCAACAACATATGTGGCTGTTCAGTGTTTACTGTTTACTTCAAAATAGTATTCGTGTCGGTTGTGAACGTAAAATAACAGTATCACAGTAGGAAACTTAGACATACGAACTATTTATTTTAAACAATACTCTTCCCTCAACAAAGCAAAATGTTCCCCTCAATCATTTATATAGTTGAGTTGTATTGGTGGAATGTTTTGTTCTTCTTTAAGCTGCCTTGAATAAACAGTCGAACATCTATTGCCTTTCTTCTTCCTACTTCAGCTGGCCAGTGTGCTTGCTCCTCAATGCTGATTGGTAGTTCTAGGGTATTAACGATGGGTTTAAAGACGGTTTCTAATTCTGTCGGGAACTGAATAAGGGAAAGCTCTCACAAGCTAGAGGTCGATCGGGAAGTGAAGACGTACGTACCAAACTGCAGTGTGAAACTGCTTTGGGACGATGGCCTGCGAGAGCTGTTTTTCATTGGGTGCTTCGTGTCCAGTGCATCGAATCCCATCGCCGCTGTTTTCTGGCTTTTGAGATTGGAGACCGTTACTTCTTCTTTCCAAGTAGCTTCCCAGTTGTCCTCACGACGCTGGGTCAACGCCGAAATTTTAAGGGCTCCCTCCCAACGGGAATCGAACGAACCACCACTAAAAATGTATTCTTTTACGCTCTGTCCCATCTATCTGTGGAACATGCGAACGAAAACAAGTCTTTGCGGAAGTAGTGACACGAGACGGCGAGAAGGGAGGAACGGGATTGCGTGCGTGGAGGGGACGAAACCGACTGCAATTACCAACCTTCCCAGCAGTGTGTACTGCTTTGCTCTGCCCACTCGATTTCCTCTTCTTCTCTGCCGCTATGCGCGGCCTTTGCTCCAAAGATAAAGGGGAAAGGGTGTATCTAATTCTATGAAGGGCCTCCCCGATGGCGCAGTGACCTACAGTTTAAAGTGGGATCCGAACCACTTGTGCCTCCACAGGGTATCGAACCCGTAACCCCTTGATTGCAACCCACTACGTCATCGGGAGACAATTTTTTATAGATGTATGTATCAAGCATTTGTAGATAGTATTCCTATCTTAATTCTCATTCTCAACAAAACATAGCGTTGTAAGACAAGGCAAGGTGCAGAATTTTGATTTTATGATTTTTATGTAAACCAAGATATAAATAAATAAAAAGTTGTTAATAGTGTCACAAACATGGTCACCACACTAGGTGGTCTATGTGACACTAAAGCTTTATTTTTTATCACGTTTCTCCTTTGTAAATGAAAAACAACCAATAATGAGAATAACTTGGGAAAATACAATATGTTAATACGCATATCACTGCACTGGTTATCATGTGATGATTCATAGTGAGGTACATGATTAAAATGATATTTGGTAATTGATTGTTGCTATGTTTTCATTATTCTTGCTTCTTAAGCTTCTAAAGGATAATAATGTGACTATAAGGGTGTTATTTCATCTTTTTTAGTAGTCAATCATACATTTTAACATCTTTTCATGCACTTGACGTCCTTTAATTGTGTTGTTTAGAAAAGATAGACAAGGACCCCTCTTTCCTGGTCGCGTCAGTGGTCCGAATCATGATCTCCAATGTGACGGTTCTGGGTTCGTGTTCCGACCTGGACATTGGTATATTGTCTGTCCCTTCGTCCATTTCATCTCATCATTACTCATCCTCATTTTCGAGATTAGCCTAGGTAGAAAGCAACACTGAACAATCAAAATACAATACCAATACAAAAATACACACAAGTTGTACTGTATATGTTTTTTGTGATTTTCTTTCTCATTCTGTCTGTTGACTGCAAGCAGAGAAGTATTTTTTAACCTATGACCTAGCCTCTTTGCATTGGTGAGACCTAATTGATGGAATCTGTTTGTCTGATTTTCTGCCTTTGGCTAATCGCGAAGATGAGAATGAATGCTGATAAGATGAAATGGATGCAGGGACAATCATTAACATACAGGGAGGATTATACTGGCCGTGAGTTGAGACGCCAGAGCCTCGATAGCCTGCAAAATGCAGCCCAGAGTGTACTGTTTTGAAGGGAGGTTAACATTTGGGTGTCTGGAAAGAGTGACCCATTATATCCCATTGATGGAATCTGATTTTGCAAAAAAATTCAAGTGATATGCATTGACACTTAAGCACAACTATGAGGTATCGCTGCAACCATAGACTTAAGCTACATTTCCCAGTCTTGGAAAAGGTGTAGGACAAATGGTAGGCTCTGTCCCTTACACCCTACACTATTACACCGAAATTCGTAATATCAGATACCGATTTACGTAGTTGAGTATACTGATGCAATGCGTAATCCATACTCGGCCCTATCAAACACACTATGCGCAAAGCCTGACAATCAAATCTTCATTGTTGTCTACAACGATATCGGCCTGTTATTTCCCCCCAAATAACTGTGGATGAAATACATTACCCAATAACTTTCGCGAATGTTAATAAGTTTGAATAAAAGTTCCGAAGTGTAATAAGCTTTTTGCAGGCGTTCGCCCAGATTCAGGCAGCTAGCCAAATGCGACAACCAAGTGGAGAATAAGGGGAGAAAAAGCTCCCCTCATTAACCTGGTTGGGGCTCCTAAATACTCCCTCAATCACAAAGTTGGGTTCGCCTTTTTATTTTCAAATCACCCGACTGCAAATGGAGTAAGGGTTTCTTGCAGCGAAAGGAAAAAAAAATAATGTTTTTATGTTGACGCTGAAACTTTTTGTTTTTTACGGGTAGAGCCTTAGAGAACATCTAATTAGCAAGAATCCTTGCAGTGTAACATAGTGATGTGCAGAAATTACATTTCAATTCTGAACATGAAATTATTATCGGATTTTACATGACCAACATGAAAAATCTTAATAAGCAGGAAAATATAAAATCTGAGAAAATTTACAATATGTTTATTGGAATCATGAAGATTGAATGTATATTGTGGCAGAATGTAAAATCGGGAAACGTAAAATCGGGGTTTCACTGTATAAGTATGAAATTTGAAACCATAGGACTATATATTTTATTCCAAATATCAGTACAGTGTGCTGAGATATAGCTACAAATACTTTATACTAATTTTCAAATGCAAATGATAGCCTATTTCCAGCCAGTAGTCTTGTATCCATAAAGGCTTGATTCTACTTCAACTGACTCAAGAGGATCGATTTTAATCCACCTCGGAAATAGGTGTATAAAGAAGGTTCTAAATACCTTCCAAACGTGAAAATATGCTAAATGTGACCTAATATAGATGGTCCTATATGCTTTCATACGCCTAACTAAGCACTTTAATTCGATTGATCCCTTACTAACATGAATTTCTACACATTTCAGGATCGTATGACATAAGAAATGTAAAAGCTATAAAAATCACCACGAAACGGATTTATATGTATAAATACATATCTTTATATGTGCTATGTTTGCGAATTGTGTTACTTAAGCTCGTAAGATGTTATTACTACATATTCATTCTTGTGTCAAATACCGAATGTTTTCCGTTCATCCTTTTTTTCTGTTCGTTCTATACTCAAAAAAAGTAAAGTGTTCCCCTGTGCATAGCACCACGCCATGAAGGCGTATAACTCTCTGTCTATTTTAAATGTTGGAAATAGACAATACACCTGTTATTCTATCATTCTTGTCAACAATACAGAATGCAAGCTCAAGCTTTCGAGGTGAAATCCATTGCTTATTTTAAATATATTTCCATTACTTCATGCGATATTAAAAGCAGTTTCAGTCAACAGGAGGAGAGTCACGTTTTAGCACTTATGAAAGTCTGGTAATCCATTGTTTTGATAACAGAAAATAATAGACGTTTTGTACATGAATTTTTCATTATAATTAATGTCATATGAGCCTAGTTTTCTAATCGATTGTTTTGATATATATAAAAAAAGTTCCATTTTGTATTTAAATTTCGCATAACAATTAATGCCATGTACTTAGCTTGACGAGAAACTTGCTTAATGAAAATTGCCATTTTTCACAATTCTAAGTACATATTTAATTCTATATTTTTTTAAAAAATAAGTGAATATACTATACTTAGATATCTAAATATGTAAATATATAAATCCGTTCCCTGCTCATAACAATCTGTTATTCTGGCCGTATCCCTTACACCCAAACTTCAAATAATAGTGTGTAGTGGATCCCACTTTAAACTGTAGGTCCAGTCCCGATTAGCCTTACTGTGCATAAAGTGAACTTAAAACACCAATTCGATCAGTCAATAGTGTGTAGTATAAAACTAGTTCCCTAGGACTTGACTAAAACATAAAGAAGTTTTAATAACAATTTTAGCATAGGGACTGTCTTGAGTCCGCAGTAATATCATGTTAAAATATTTTTCTATTTCTTGCAGGAGGCGCGAGGGAAGAGGCCCTTTAAGATATGGGACAGTTGGAGAAATGTGCGGAAAGCGCTAGTAGTGAGCAGTTTTGAGGAACTTGTGTGTAGAGGTAAGTGAATGACATTTGTATTTGTCTCTTGTACAGTCACGGACACATCTGGGTTGTAATCATTGCATTGAAAGTCAATGGGGTCGTTACAACCCAGAAGTGTCAGTGACTGTACACAGGATCCATATATTTCTATCTTGCAAAATGTAAATTTTGAATTTTTTTCAATGTAGAGGGTGGTTACGAATTAAGGGAGCACCTTTTAATCATCAATTACGTTTAATAATGAGAACATATTTAAAATATTGGCAACTTTTTATTTTCTGAAGATAGTAAGTTAGACATCACAATGACAATTTTATCTGTTTTCCACATAGTTATCAATATGAGCTCTATTTATATCAATGCAAGCTTGGAGACGTAATTGGCTTTCCTTGTATCTGTTCGTGGCTTACCAGATTATTAAGTGCAACACTTCGGGTTGCACCAAATAACTTGTTGATTCTCGAGATAGCGTCACTTTTAAGTGCTAGAAGTTCGAATTCCTGCAGCATTCGTCGCTGAACTTCAGCTACACGTTATTGGTAATGGAAAATACACATACACATTTGACACACTGCTCAATACTTAGTCGACTTGCTGCCATTCTAAACAACATCCACTTCTTCTGTTATGTCAGTCAGATTTTACATCCGGGTAAAGAAAGATTAAAAGGAAAGAAAAATACTATCTCAATTAATACAAAAGTTACAGATTGAGAACAGGTGCACCCTTAATTCGTGGACACCCTGTATAATGATTTCATAGACGTTTAGAACTAGAGTAGAAATCTGGAAGACTGCGTCAGCTTGATATTTTGACGTAATTCTGGTATTTGGGTATGCATATCGGTGGAACCCAGTAAAGGTGTAATAAATATATACTATGATTTCAAAATTTTCAGTATTTGAAGAAAAAGTACAATGAAGTTAATTTATAATTGTGGTATAAAAAGTTTATTTAATATAAATTGTACTTTCGACAGAAACTTTGAAATATTTTGATGTGCTCTTGTGATATTTTATTAAGAGTTAATAATATGTAACTTCAGTTAACTTGAAAAAACAACAACTTCTAAAGCAGCAAGTTCAAGATTTTAGCGCTAGGTGTAAAAAGTCACCCCGATTCGCGATCACAATAGTTTGAAGTCTGGGGCGGGGGGGGAGCCCATTCTAAGTGTAAGCAAATGCACGTGACTTATTGGAAATCTTATTGGCTAATTCCAATGGAGCTATTTCACAGGCATTTGGCACCACATAGAAGTATAGTGCCTGTAATAAAGCCTTTATAAGCTACTATAGTACGTATAACGTAGTGAAATCTTACTCTGAAAAATACCAATATGATCAAGTCAACTTAGAATAACCAGTAGACAATCAACTATTAATTACAAAGTCATGTGCTTACGTTTATACCAGGGTGGTTAAAAATAAATTTGATGATATTTTTTTTTAAAACGCTTAAAATTGCATATATGTTTTTTGACACCATACATGTAGATATGTTTTTTTTTATAGAAATGCTTTTTCTAGTAAACGGCCCTGTAAAATATTTGAACATTTGATTAAAGCAAATAGAAAAAAAAACTATATGTAAATATATATTTTTTTCTTTCTGATACTGTAATATGAACCTACAATGCAAATGTTTGTTGAGTGTGTTAATGAAACTATAATTCATTGAGTTGGTGTTTTAAGTCCACTTTATGCACTGGACCTACAGTTTAAAGTGGGATCCGAACCACCATGTGCCTCCACTGGGTATCGAACCCGGGACCCCTTGATTACAAGGCGACGACGCTACCACTGTGCCATCGGTGAGGCTATAAACTCGTATAATACATAATTTCAGTAACATTTCTTCCAGTGAAAACATTCTGGGTGTATTCTGTAATTGTATAAAGTCTTTGTACCTGAAGTTTGGCAATTTTATAATAATCATTCGCAAAATATCAGCTGACATGTTTATTTGCAGTTTAATGATAATTACACTATTTACGGTTTAAGATTAGTTTTTTGTATATTTTGCTACACAAAATGTTTGTTATTTTCTCCCATAAAAATTATTGAATTTTATATCAAGGGAAATTTAAGTGTGTTTATAGTGTACGTATTACATTTCTTTCCCCATCAGTACATATATTTTGTTTCCTTTCTTAGAGATTAATAAACACTTGGCACACTCAGACCTGACTCTATCACTTAATTTTCCGTCTTCTTAGTTCTTTTGTGCGTATAGCAGTTAATGTGCGCAATATGCAGTTCATATTTATTCTTAAGTAACATAATTGATATCAGATATCTGGTGTTACAGCTCCTAGAGAAAATATTTCCCCCTCAAATATCGGCGACATTAAGCAATAGATTTATTTATTTATTTTCCTGTTCAAGTCCACTTTATGCACAGCAGGCTAATCAGGACTGGACCTACAGTTTAAAGTGAAATACGAACCACTATGTGCCTCCACCGTGTATCGAACCCGGGACCCTTTGATTACAAGGTTAGGACGTTACCACTACGCCATCGTGGAAACCGTTATTTCCCTGTTAACAATATTAATTGACATATTTAATGCTGCAACATGAATATTTCTTTAAAATGTTTAAAGATTAACTTGTTCGTGAAACGAGTGTCCTTTTGTCCTTTTCAAATATCTTCAATGCTATCCATCCTCATGTCTGACGATTTTGAAACTTTCTATCGAAAACACTAAAGGAGTGATATACAATAAATTTATGGTGGAAAGTTGTTGGGACGGAAAGATTTACACCATTATTGCAAAAATCTCGTTTTGATATCCTCATATATATAGAGTGGGACACCGATTTTACGTTCCTTGGCAGACCTCCGTGGTGGAGTGGTTAGCACAGCGCGCTACAACGCCAGGAGTCCCGGGTTCGAATTCCGGCCTGGGCATGGATGTTTGCAAATTTACCTTTATCAATTTCAACCTCATCTTCACGATTAGCCAAGAAGTAGCAGAAAAGTGATGTAAAATAAACTAAATCAACGAATCAATCAATTTACGTTCCTGGATTTTAAATTTTTCCTCCTTCTTTCATCTTGTACCTTAATAGAACGTAGAATTTTGGCTTCGCTGTGTGTGAATGACTCCCTCTCCTAGGTTTTTACATTTTCGCATCGCGTAGAGAGTATTTAGCACAACGTGCTACGACGCCGGGGGCGCCGGGATTAAATCCCAGCTTTGCTGTTCTCTGTGCGTGTCCCTTCAACCTCTCCATATCACCACTCATCTCCATCCTCGAGATTAGCCAAAATTAGCAGAAAAGCGACGCTAAATAACAAAAATTGAATCAAATCAAATTATATCCGGACTTCACATATTCCCACACTTTTCACTATAAACCCTTGAAGAACGTAATAATTGAGGTTCCACTGTGTGTGTGTGTGTATGTATGTATGTATGTATGTATGTATGTTTGTGTGTGTGTGTATATGTACATATTTGTGTGTGTGTGTGTTTAGAGAGGGAAAAAGAAGCTACAAATGTTGATGTATTTTGCATACTGAGTTCTGCCGGCCTCCGTGGCAGAGTGGTTAGCACATATCGCTACTAGGCCAGGGGTCCCGGGCTTGACTCCCCTGTTCTATTTTTTTATTTTCATTCCTGAAAATATGCCAATCTGTCTTCCTGAACTTAAATAAAGAAAATGACATAAAATTGTGATAAATTGTTGTTAAATGGGTGTACGTTCAGACAGATAAACTTTATAATCTAGAAACAAAAGTGCTTGGCGTCTGCTATTTCCTCCTCCATAGGCTCAGATCGTCCAGGCAAGTCAAGACAATTAGAAAACTTTAAAAAGAAAGAAATTCAGAGAATTCGAACAGATATTGCGGATGATGACAGCTTTTCAAAACCCCGGAGAAAGTTTTGAAAGGGAAATGAAAGGAATGTTAATTTACGTATTCATTTTGCCCTCTTTTCCTTTTCCCCTTTCAGAGTTGTTTTAATCCTTTGTGCTCCGTCGAAACCGTAAAATCCTTAGAGTAGTTAGCAATGCCCCTTTTCCCTACGAGATGTCGCTATGCGGCTATTCCGTGAAACTCGTAATAATTTCGTCGAATAATGGTTGAACAGAATAAAGTAGCAGGAGGAAAATTCAAAGTTTCAGACATCTTCGTGTATCAGTGTGGTTTGATATGAAAATATTTAATGGCTTAAAATAACGTAAACCTCAACGAAAAATAGTATATTATAGTAATGACTACAGCCCGGATTTGTATATAATTACATATTCTATTCCTTTCTAGATACATAAATTGAAAAAGAAAATGTCAACGAATTATGTAACTGACATAATTTTGCATAAGTTTTATGTTACATATTTTTACATATGTGCCAGGATATTACATATATTACATATTTGCCAATTTACTTTACATAAAACAACATATTTCGGTACTTTTTCCTATCTTGATCCTTTTCGATCTCTGAAACATGATGTAGAAAAATTGTAGCTCATGTGATGTCATATTTTCTAATTAATGAGATGCATAGTGCTTACGGTCCCCTAAAATTGACTGGCAAAAGAGATTGAACAACAAAAATAAATAAATGAATACTGGAACTGTTATTTATCGAAATATGCTGAAGTTTCTCCCCCCTCCTCTTTTCTGGTTATATATTTTCGTGTAGCTTTTAGCTTTAGTCAAAGCACCTAGAAACGTCGTATTGGCGGACAAGAAAGCTACTTTCCTGTACGTAGCGAGTTACACAATATATTTCCTTGTACAAAAAGTACAAAAGTAGATTTTCATTCGATTGTTCTTTCTGTAAACGCTTTTTTTTACAATTTGTTTCGAAAGTTCCAAAGAGCTCTCCTTGCCTCAAGGCAGTGGGAAATTTCTTCAATATGTACACGTTGCTGCGTTTTTTTATAGACATTTGATACAAATTTAAATTTAAATAACTTAATGTCCTTAGAATTATGTTGAATATGTTAAAATAAAATAAATATCTACCGAATTCTTGAAATTGCTTGGATACTTGATTTAATATTACATGTTATTTTATACTAACTATCCTTTTGATAATACATATTTAGCTAACTATCCTTTCGATAATATATATTTTGGTACATATTTGATCAGATATTGTTACATATTTATGTGCATATTATGTACTTTGATATTACATAAAATGCGAGGTCTTGTGATGACCATTCACACCATCAAGTCCATTATTGGTCCATGGCGTTCCTCGTAGCATTGCTCCCGTCGAAAAGAGACCATTTTAACTCTGTTTCGGATCTGCACAGCCGTCTCACCCAGTGGCAACGATTAGGCAGTTGCCCCCCCCCCCCCACATACCCTTTTTGCCACTTTTGCTCCTGCAGTATGCTAAATTTTATTTCCAAGGGAAAGTATACTGTCCTTGCCCCCCCTAGTTTTGGAACCCAATCACCGCCACTAGTCTCATCCATAGCTGCAAGGATTGGAACCTTCAATGAGTAATGTATGTAATGTTATTTTGAACTCCCGCACTTTTATTGAATGTTCCTATTTTACTGTCAGAAAAACATTTAATCTTCCCAACTCCTTATTTTCAATGTTTGGAGATGATGACAGTGCGTTATCGTTTTGAGGGGGGGGGGTTACACTGTCGCAGAGGAAGTGTTTTAGTGTATCCTTACCTTTTTACGTGTGTTGTATGTCCTCTCCAAATACCTTTACAAGCTTGCACTTAGAATCTTTCTTTCCTCCAGCTACTTTCTTTACACAGCTTTTTAAAAAAAATTCGTTGTATTCTTTCAATGGTGCAAAATGGCTCTATGTTCCGATGCAAAAGAAAAGAAAATTTTTATTTATGAACACAGGCGCATATTCATGTCGTCACCTCTTTGTGCTGTGATTGACTGATTGATTGATTTGCTTTCTTTTACTTCGCTTATTGTACTACTTTTGTCTAATTTGCGAAGATGGGGATGAGTGATGATATGATGAAATTGATGAATGGATACTCACAAACATCCATGTTCAGGCCAGGATTCGAACTCGGCATGTGTGTGTATATATGTATATATATATATATATATATATATATATATATATATATATATATATATATATGCCTATTAGACACAAAAAAAATCATCCATAAGTGGATCAAGGTACGAGGAACCCCCTTGTCGCTCAAATATATCAACCCCACAATATACTTCAAGATCAGTATTTGTTGTTTAAGAATACTGTAATATAAGGAGTTCGTGCGCATGCGTGTGTGTAGCATTTGTGTAATTTTATCTATCTTCTTCTGTCGCTTTTGACTAATCGCGACGATGAGCATGAGTGATGAATGGATAAAACTGATGAAGGAACCATCTCAAAGAACTCCCATGTTCATGTCGGGACTCAAACCCATTAACCCCGGGTGGCGAGCTCGAAAGACGACCTCTTTTCAAGCTCGGGTATTAAGCCGAAATATTATATGCATATATATATATATATATATATATATATATATATATATATATATATCCCGGCATTCCATGTGAAAGTTCTCCTGAACCTCATTTTTTTAAATTAAATGCAAAACTGTAACTCTATCCTATCTTGTGAGTGAACAATATATATTTGTCTTTTGGATAAAAAGGGCCTCCTCGATGGCGTAGTGGAAAGTGAAAAGTGTTAGAAAAATGTTGCTTAACTATCAGTAGAATAGTTACTTTAATATAAAAAAAAATGCAGTCCCCGAGTCCCACCCGTGCCAATGGAATGCCTATATATATATATATATATTATATATATATATATATATATATATATATATATATATATATATATATATATAGCTTTCGAGACCAGAGTCCACCATCATTGCTTTCAAGTGCTCTGCAATTGTCCTCCCGATTCTGGGCCAAAACAGAAATTTTGGACCCTCCACCGGGTATCGAATCCGGGGCCGATCATACCAGTGGCGAGATCGCAAAATTCAACTACATGCGAATTCTACATGCATACACACCAGGAGCGTATATTCCAGGCTAGCTAGGTTATCAGCGAAGCCTGAAGCCTAGAATGCAAAATACTGAAGAGAAATCTCTTAGAAACTGTGTGAATTGAGCTGATTTGGAAAATAAGATAATGTCGATTCTGAAGTTGGCAACCTGAATTGTTAGGAGTTGACAACCTGGATTCTTAGGAGTTGGCAAGCTGAATTCTTAGAAGTTGGCAACCTGAATTCTTAGAAGTTGGCAACCTGAGTTCTTAGAAATTGGCAACCTGAGTTCTTAAGAGTTGACAACCTGGATTCTTAGGAGTTGGCAACCTGAACTATTAGAAGTTGGCAACCTGAATTCTTAGGAGTTGGCAACCTGAGTTCTTAGAAGTTGGCAACCTGAGTTCCTAGAAGTTGGCAACCTGAGTTCTTAGAAATTGGCAACCTGAGTTCTTAAGAGTTGACAACCTGGATTCTTAGGAGTTGGCAACCTGAATTCTTAGGAGTTGGCAACCTGAATTCTTAGGAGTTGGCAACCTGAGTTCTTAGAAGTTGGCAACCTGAGTTCTTAAAAGTTGGCAACCTGAATTCTTAGGAGTTGGCAACCTGAGTTCTAAAGAGTTGGCAACCTGAATTCTTAGGAGTTGGCAACCTGAGTTTTTAAGAGTTGACAACCTGAATTCTTAGGAGTTGGCAAGCTGAATGTTTATAAGTTTGCAACCTGACTATCGTTGAGATGGCAACGTGGCTTCCCTGAAGTCTGTCTTTTCCCTTCCTCCATAGGCCTCCCCGATGGCGCAGTGGTAGCGTCGTCGCCTTGTAATTAAGGGGTCCCGGGTTCGATACCCGGTGGAGGCACAACTGGTTCGGATCCCACTTTAAACTGTAGGTCCAGTCCCGATTAGCCTTACTGTGCATAAAGTGGACTTAAAACAACAAATCAATCAATCAATCAACCTTCCTCCATAGCCTAGGACCAGGTATCATAGTGAGATAGCCCAGGCCTTAGACTCAGCATACGCCACTGATACACATATACACACTTATGGTTATCCCGGTTAGATGTAACAAAGTCAACCATGAACATATAATTTGCCAGCGATAGTCGTTCAAGGAACAGTGCTCCCCTGTGCATTGCACCAAGGCATAAAGGCGTATAGGGGGTGTGGAGTTATGGTCCCACACTTTCTTGATCACGGCCGAGGATGGGGGTGATGTGATCAGCACCATTCGCCTAGCCGCCTTTACTCCCTAGAGTTTCCTCCAGGTACCCACTTTATACGACACTGGGTGGGCGCCAGAGCCGCTTGAACAGGTGGAAATAAATCCCGATTCTCTCCTGCCGGGATCGAACTCGGGTCTCTCGCATGGTAGTCAGATGAGTCGTTGAAGAAAGCCATTAGATATTTTAATGAACAGCACCAGATATGGACCTTACTGTAATTCTAATTTCGACTTGATTTTTCGGCATCTTACATTATCAACATTCATCAAGCTCATGGAAACAATAATTGTAGGTTGTATAATGTGTAGCGCAAGCTAGGCTGGAAGTTTCGTTTTTATCGGAGCTTCGAACGGGATGCGCGCAGGTCGGGCAACTCTGTTTCCTGCAGAGGCAGCCAGCACTGAGGATAATCGCGCGCGGGCAGCGTTGCCAACCTTCAGATAAGAAAAAGTGCTGTTTAATCTGTGAAATTATGCTAAATGCTAATAAATTTTGCTAGGATCTACAATTATAATAATGAATTGTTACTCTTATTGATAATTAGTAATAGTAATTTATTATTATAATTATTTTCGGCTGAGATAAGTTCAACATTGAACTAGAGAAAGTTTGAGATGATTTTTTTATTTAAATAAAATAACAATAACCCGTGGCTCGACAGCCCTTAAAGGGCCTAGGCCGATCTCCCGACTGCCAGTCTCCCTCCCACAATCCTACCTGGATTTGTGGAGATCTTCAACCGGTAATGGGGTGACGTGGGGTCAGCACGTCGGACCCCAGCCGTTATAGGAGATAACCGACACCGGGTTACGCTATTTACTTGGAGCTCCCCAATTTCCTGACGATGGTGTATTGCCACCGGTTCTATACATTTGTTTTATTTGCGCCCCACAATTTTCTACCGATTTGTTGCCATGAAATGTTCCTCGCAAGTAAACTGGGGAGAATAAAGCAAATATGAAGAGAAGAGGGTGTGAAAAATGGACCAAAAATAAGATCTGTATGCAATTTTATTTTTAATTTGTCGAATTATCGTCCTTGGAAGTGAATTTCTCTCTCCCAGAGAAGCAAATTATTCTAGATTTTCCCATTATGCAAACACAGGGTCCTAGGTGCCGAAGAACCTCAAATTGCGCTAGGTTTAGAATCATTATGCTAGGGTTGGCATCGCTGCGTGCGAGAGACTGGACGCCGCATGAGCGTTCGCCCCGCCATCTGTTATCGGCTCCGCGAAGCATAGCGTGAGGTTCCGTGATCGCGGCCGACAAGGCACGTGCGCCTTCCGACCCCATGGGGATCGTCAAACGTCACCGTGAATTCGGCAGCATCTGAAAATTTATACAAGGGGGGAGAATTACCAACAGGGGGATTCCCTAGATTTACCCCCACCCCCTCTGATCTCTTTCTCGATACGCCGCGCCGTTTCGACTCGTGATGACCACGAGAAGTTCGCGAACGTGCAGGAATTCTGAGTCTCGTCGACCCAACCCGTAGGGCGTCTGGCTTCAGTGCGGGGGGACTCGGATTCGATTCCGTGAATGCGTGCGTGCATACTACACATCCGCATGACTTTTTCTAAAGGGTGGGGATGGGGGGGGGGGAACGAGGCATATGAGTCTCTAGTAATAATCCTAGTATCGATCTTTTCAGATTTAAAAGTCATTGTATTCTCTGAACACTGTATATATCCAGGACACGATGAAGATTGTTATGTTCATAATCGCACCCTAACTTAGACATTATCTACATTTCTTTACCTAATTGTTATAAAATACTGTTTCACTTTTACTCTCGTATGTTTATCTCTGTGTCTTATATGTGCAATTTATTACTCAATATCTCTATTACACTACTACTATTTACATGTATATAAACTGATTACCTCTGTATAACTTAGATTCAAATATAACTTTAAACTCTATTAATTGAAGCAATATATGAAATCAGTCATGTTCATAAGTATGTTGTATATTGAAATGTCATATTCCTCACTTTATTTAATATTGTTTTTGCAGTACTTTCTTGTTTGCATAATGCTCTGTGAACGCTGTAATTGGGCATGTGGCTGCGTGTTCGAAATAAATAAATAATACTGTGTCCATAAAAAACACTCCTTCAGTTTAGAGCTATCCTGTTCCTATAAAAAATACTACAAAACGTTAACATTTTGGTTTGGGCACTTTGTCTAATATAAGAGTTGTCAGTGACGTCATTTTCCTGCAGAAATTGATTAAAATGACTGTCAATGTTCTCCTATTACTATTACAAACTATAAGCGTTAATGTAGACCATCACAGTGCAATACAACGAAACTATTCTACAAGGAAAGATCAAGAATTGATGTGCATAGGTTTACTCCTGCAGTGCGAATGCAGGACACAGTGAACGAACTATTAGAAACTGTAAAATCTTACATATTCACAGATTCATCTAGTGCACTGAAAATATTCATCAACAAGTTCATAAATTAGTGTAAATATTGTGTATATAGGTGTTGATTTTATATTTTATATCCTTTAATTTTTTTCTAGGTATAGTATATTATGTTCAACATAATTGGGAGATGTATCCTGTGCTGAACTAATAAATAAATAAATAAATAATAATAATAATAACTCCCTTTTAACAATTGACATAAATTACTATCACTAAAATGTAAAATATGTACACCCGTGAGCGGAAGAAAACTGATACTCTCGAAAATTTCAAAGTCCAAATCTGCACGATGTTACAACAAAGCGAACAGCTAAAGCAAACCTCATGCATGCAAAAGTAACATAACCAGTACGTGGAAGTCTTAGTGATGTTATGACAAATATATTTGTTCTTTTTTACGAATAATTACAGGTAATGAAACATTGATATATTTCACGACACGTTCTTTGCACGTGATTCATTCGTCAAATTTGTTATTGTTGCAGATAACTTGAATGACCGGTATTGTGAAATTTGGTAAAAACATTAAAGAAGAATGGTATGCTGGCTTCTTATATTGTCTAATTAATGATACACAAAGGTTCATGGCCACAAAGTATAACTTATGGGGTGTATATATGAATAGGCCTCTCGAAATGTTAAGTTGCAACGATAGGTCGGACGAAACATTCCACCGTATCTATGGAACCCAGTAGGGGTGCCCATCCCGCCCCCAAGGCTGAGGACGCATTCTCCCCAAATCGTTCATCAAAATCCCCCTCAAAAGAATTGTTCATCATAACCCCCCTCCACACACATAAGTTTGGATAAACATGCATTAATTGATTTTGTTTGTCGATAATTTGATTTAATTTTTTAAAAAAAATTCGAAATACGTAATCTTTAGACACCGAAAACTGACAGTATTTTACAATTATCCAGTCAGTCGTAGCACGGGAACACATACAAGCAAAACAAATCGTGCCTGAAATCATTCAACACTAAAAAGTGAGTCCACATGTCGGAAGTACCGATCAGACTCGGAACTACCACATAGAAACACCAGACAGTTTACCACTGGCCGAGATACCAACAACTGAAAGGCGTATGAAATGCGAATCCTTTCATTGCAGTTGAAATTAAAAGACTGAAAAAGGAAAATGCACAGCTCACTTCATGTTTGCTAACATAAAACGTGCAAAACTGCTCACGACTCACTGCCATTGTTAGTGTACTGAATCAACCTTATTGTTAATATTTTTTCTGCTCGACTATGCAACGATACTTCACACTGAAAATATATTGTACGCGAAGGATGAGCAGACTAACACAATTTTAAAATTAAATTGCAAGTCCTCAGCGCTCAACTGGTTTCATAATGTTATTATACTTACATTGCAAGAATTAAACAACACAGCGCAACTTCCAAAATATTATTTCACTTTATAACATTTGATATAAACTCATTTTCGATTTCTGACACAAGACATTTTTAAGTCAATCTTCTTACATATAACAAAAACGAATCGAAATCAACAACATAAAACAAATATCGACATTGATACAGCGTTCTTAATCTCAATAGTTCCCTGTTAATTTTATAAACTTGTACGCAATAGAAATCAAGTAAATATTGGTTATTTGTGAATGTAGAAGACAGTCACAACTAACCTTGTATTAATGCGAACAACACCCCCGCCCCCCTTTTCAAACCGATTCTAAAGGCATAAAAGGTGGTGTTTCATTTCAAACCAATTGTCGCGATCACCCACAGGTAGGAAGAAAAACTAATAACTAACTAACTAACTCCCTAGCCTTCTTAAACCCGAAGGTTCATGGCTGCAGCAACACAGGCCTTCCATCTGTCCCTATCTTGAGCAAGTTCTATATACTCTTTTCCATCCCTACCGATTTCCCTTAGGTCCATCTCAACGTTGTCCCTCCATCTTCGTCTTGGTCTTCCTACAGGTCTCTTACCATCAGGTTTCCCAACAAAAATCCTGTAAACTCCTCTTTCCTCTCCCATTCGTGCCACATGGCCTGCCCACCTAAGTAATAACTAATAAACTAATAACCATAACTAAAAATCAATAGCAAGGCAATCAAACGAAACGATCCCCCCATTTTTGTGTGAAGATATATAGAATTGGTAGCTAAACTATAATGTTTTGTCCCCCAAAAAAATTTCCATGACGCAGGCGCGTCATGAATCTCCCCTGTGGGCATCCCTTGAACCCAGAAGAACATGTTGAAGGGAGAGAGCTTGAGTAGTTGCTTGGGACGTCCTCCTTTTGAACTCAGTCTGGCATTTTTATCAGCTGTTCGAGGCTGCACTCAGTCAGTACTCACTCCCCCCCACCTTCAAGGTTCCGCTGAATGGCGGTTCACAATGCATGTTTAATAAAAGTGTCCTACTTTTTTAATGGGTGTTTATTGTTGCATTTCTTTATTTTCCTAATTCATTCCATCGCGCGGTAAACTGAACGATAAAATAGTCCCCGTTAGAGTAAAAAGCAGCAAGAAACTATTTCCAGTATCGCATCGATCCGGTTGCAAGTCGCCTGATACATTAGGCATACATGCACAGTCACCACCAATAAAAACAGGACAATACTCGACTCACTGCAATGTGATATGTGCTACGCTACGTCCGATGAGGTGACAAATCTATTATCATCTCTTTCAGCTCACAGTACCACAGGACCGGTATTTTCTTGCTGATGTCTGACATGGGACCTTACGTGACATCCTGAAAAAGTGTTCCACTCTCACTATCACTCTCAAAAACAACCTGTTAAAGTCATCTAACTCCATCTCTGGCAATAACATCAAAACAGTATCTTCCTACAAGACCGAGTATTGTTTCCTACCAAAATCTCACATTTGAGGTACATATTATAGGCAAAAAAGAAAAAGCAAAGTGAAGTGTTCCCCTGTGCTTAGCATCAAGCCATGAAGGCCTTTAGGGGGTGGGGGGTACCGCCCCACATTTTCTTGATCCGGTCGTGAGTGGAGTGATGTGATCAGCATCACGCCCCTGACTGCCTTTACCCCCCCCCCCCGCCCCCAGGGTTTCCCCCAGGTACCCATGTTAGTCGACGCTGGGTGGGCGCCGGGGCCGCTTCCAACATATT
This sequence comes from Lepisma saccharinum, assembly GCF_977018435.1. Classification (NCBI taxonomy): domain Eukaryota; kingdom Metazoa; phylum Arthropoda; class Insecta; order Zygentoma; family Lepismatidae; genus Lepisma; species Lepisma saccharinum. The sequence goes on from NC_139232.1 coordinate 13,452,346, forward strand.
ACAGGCACCACAAAAAAAGCCACGCGTCTCTCACGTTCACTGTATCGTTTCACTGAAATTAGTGATATCTCAGCCCTCACTTATACTTCAACCCGACCTCCGTGGCAAAGTGGTTAGCAGAACGAGCTACGACGCCAAGGATCCCGGGTTCGAGTCCCGTCCCGTGCATGGTTGATCTTTGTGGGTGTGCTTTCAATCATTTCATCACATCATCACTCATCCTCATCTTCGCGATTAGTCAAAAGTGGCAGACAGCGAAGTAAAATAAACCATATCAATCAATCAATCAATACTTCAAGTCATTCAACTGACCTCTTTGGGATGTCCCGTTCTTGGATCAAAATATTATGACCACCCTATGCTGATCACATCACCTCCAAGAAAAGTGCAGAGATCGTGAATGTGTGGGGCCATACCTCCTCACGAACCCTTCCTGTAAACACCCAAATGACAACCTCCCTTTCACGTAGTACACCCTGGATTGCATTTTACAGACTAACGAGTCTCTGGCGTCTGGACTCACACCCAGCATAATCATCTAATGCGCTCGTGTTGCATTGTCCATATCTGTATGTAATTGTCCCTTCACCCATCTCATCTTATCACCATTCGTGGCGTTTGGCCAGAAGTGGAAGAAAAGCAACGTAAAATACACTAAATCAAATCAAATCATCCCCTTTGCGCTTTCATGGCATGGTATAGTGAATTCGGGAAACTTTACCTGCCTTATTGTCTTGATGGAAGGTGTAAAGATAACTTAATGAAACATAACGTTTAATTGAAGCAAGATATGAAACCACGGCCGTATATACAGAAAAAATTGTTGGTTGGTTGATTTGGTGTTTATACACAGTAAGGCTAATCAGGACCGGACCTACAGTTTAAAGTGGGATCCGAACCACGTGCACCTCCACCGGGTATCGAACCCGGGAACAATTGAAAAAAATAAAAAATAATGGGAATGCATCAGCTTTCAGTAGTCCGAAGGCAGAAAATTTAAAATGCATGTACTATAACTAATTACATGGATGTTATTCACTAATGGTAAACAGGTTAATAATTTGAAAAACTCAATATGCTGACCAAGGCAGAAATTTATTTTATTATAAAACATAAACTAAACGTAACATTTCAAACTTCTAGCAAGGTCTTCTTCAGACTCTGCACCAAGTACAAATGTAACAAGGTACAAAAAAGGACGATATATATACACAAACATTACTCCCCTCCAGACTATTAGAAGGACTAAAATTAAATGGTACGACTCAGTTGTTAGCATATACAGATGATGAAAACTTATTAGGGAATGATATAAATACAATTAAGAATAATGCTAAAATATTTTTCAAAACTGCTAAAGGTTTGGAAGTTAATGAAGAGAAAACTAAATATATGCTTACAGGCCGAAACCAAGTGTTAGGTAATAATCAAAATCTAATTATTGATAACAACTCGTTTGAACCAGTTTCCAAATTCAAATACTTAGGAGTAATATTAACAAATGAAAATTATATTAAAAAGGAAATAAAAAGTAGACTTAATTCAGGAAATGCATGTTACTTCTCTCTTCATAAACTTTTGTCTTCTCGTTTAATATCTAAGAAACTAAAAGTTAAAATATACAAAACAGTAATTTTGCCTGTAGTATTATATGGGTGTGAAACTTGGTCCCTTACATTGAAAGAGGAACACAAATTGAGAGTATTTGAAAATAAGATCCCTAGGAAAATATTTGGACCTAAAAGGGATGAGGAGACAGGTGAGTGGAGAAGGTTACATAATTTAGAACTACATAATTTGTATTTCATGTCCAGATATTATTAGAATAATTAAATGAAGAAGACTTAGGTGGGCAGGCCATGTGGCACGAATGGGAGAGGAAAGAGGAGTTCACAGGGTTCTTGTTGGGAAACCTGATGGTAAGAGACCCATAGGAAGGCCAAGACGAAGATGGAGGGACAACGTTGAGATGGACCTAAAGGAAATCGGTAGGGATGGAAAAGAGTATATAGATCTTGCTCAAGATAGGGACAGATGGAAGGTCTGTGTTGCTGCAGCCATGAACCTTCGGGTTTAAGAAGGCTAGAGAGTTAGTTAGTTAGACTATTAGAAACAGGACATGCCATAGAGTGGAATGAGGCTAAGCAGATAGGAAGGGAGAAGAGAATACTAGTGACAAATTGGAAGCAGGCCAAGGAAATAGAGAAGATAGGTAAAGAAGACACAATGAACTGGAATTGGGGACTGAAGATAAACAACGAATGGAAGAAGGTGTTAGAAAGAGTGGAAAGGACAAAAGAGAAAGAGGTGAGGAGAAGGAAGAAAAATGAAGGAAAAAGAGCGTGAGATAAAGAGTCCAATCACATTCTATATGGAAGAAAATAAGTTTGGCCTTTTAGGTGAAAGTACAGTTGACAAGTTAAAGCCACCTGCTAGAATGTTCCAGAACAACTTTCTAAGTCTGGAAGGGAGTAATGGTTGTGTATAGTATATATCGTCCTTTTTGAACCTTTTTACATTTGTACTTAGTGCAGAGTCTGAAGAAGATCTTGCTAGAAGGTTGAAACGTTACGTTTAGTTTATGTTTTATAATAAAATAAATGTCTGCCTTGGTCAGCATATTGAGTTTTTCATATCATGAAAACAAGGCTTAATGGTGTTATATGGTTAATAATTACATTGTTATTGAATGCAAACAGTTTTCAATGAATATTTCTAAACATTTCACTGTACATATAGACCTGTACTTATTATATTAACAATTACAATACTTTTCATTATGTACATTGAGATTTTTATTTGCAAAATTTTCAAATTATATATCAAAATATCTATGTGCCTTTTGAATAGTTTCTCGAAAATTTTGCTTTTTTACGTAATGAATACTGTTAAAGTTATTCTGAAGATGTCAATAAAAAAATATTGTACGCCATTCATTACAATTTATAATTTCAAAATGATTTCAGATGTTATAATGATTTGATCAACTGTTGATGTGATTATTCGATTAATGCAAAATGTCTTTTTAAAGCAATGCGAGGGGTTTGGACCCGTTAAACCCTCCTCCTTATATACGGCAATGTATCAAACGCACGTTTTGGTCTTACAATAAGAACATTCACTCGTGCACCATGACCACGAAAATGTAAAAGCCAGATTGAAATGAAGCCAACGAGTCGGTCAGCTTACACGTTTATACCTTCGCTGTGATTTTCATTCCGTTCCTGCGTCTACTTGGGGGATTCCGAACGATGCTGGTCTCCGGAAACTAACTACGGACTTGCCTGTATCTTCCTGGCTATACTGATCGATAAAATTTCGACGCGATTTGGGGCGGACAGGACCCTGCTCCTGCTATGTTCACTCGATACGGCACGGACTTCGCGAACGGCCTTGGCTTCATTTTGCCCGATTCGTGCCGGCTTGGCCGCTGGCTTCTACTCGCGCGTGCCCTATGCTTCGGACTTGATTCGACGAAGGGTTGCCAGTGGTACGAAGATTGTGGTTGAAGGTGCAATTATTTGTATGTGTAGAGGATGATATTCTTTGCGTCTTTTCTACCTGCAGCTTTTCACGCTCGGGAGTATAATCGAGAAACAAATAAGCTGTGATTATCTTCTTAACTTCTTACTGACGTAAGGTGCCTGAACCTAATATGGCCTAAGGTTTGCGATTGTTTCTGATAATGGTGTACAAAGTCAGAAAAATAAAACAAATCGCAAGATTCAGGTCGTTTACTGAAAATTGGAGTCAGTTCCAAATAATAACATGGGTGCAGTAAAGATTTTGTTAAAAAGTAACGTTTAGGCCATATTTGGTACATATGTACCCAATATGGCCTAGTAATATATTTAGTTTTTTTTCCATCAAAGAATGAAACGGAAATTGTAAAGAACGTACTATAATGTTATTTTTTAGGTAGATAAGTACATTGATACACTTACGTTTTATTTACATAATGACATAATGAGATTACACAAAGAAATATCATCGTTTACAAACCAATAAACAAGGAAGTGACGTGTCATAACTTGTCACCAGAAAGCCATGGATTGCACATCACAGTCTGGGCAATTGAAAGGCACTTCATCATCCTTAGTGACTCCTACGCACCAGGGGTGCCCATCACCTCCCTCCCCCAAGGCCCATGACGCACTCCCTCCCAAAAAGGCAGAACATTCCTTTCCCGTTTATACCGAATTAATTACTCAAACTATTTTTGTCATACAAAATTTGCGGAAAAATATAATACCAGAGGTGCAACCACGATTTTTTTATCGGGGGGGGGGGGGGGCAAGTACCAGGAAAAAGCGTACCAATAATAAAAATAATAATAATAATAACAACAACATTAATAATGGCTTTGTTATTATTATTATTATTATTACTAGTAGTAGCAGTATCAAAGACGTTATTATCCTCATATATTGCGCAAAGAAGGGGGTTAGAAGTCTGTGCTAAAGCATTTGTTTGGAACAAACGATTTGAAATATTTTTTCAACACCGTCAATTTCACATTAGCTAATATTGGAAATCAAGCACACAAACTGTATTTTTGAATGGCAGAAAATGAATGATAAATGCATTCCGAAGATACATGTGTAACTTTCATGTGCAACATATGTTTTACACATATGCAACATCGAGCGACATAAAATAGAAAATACATACGCAACAAGCTAACACTAAATTGTGTACGCATTCAAAGCTTATTCAATACAAATATACAACACATATTATTTAAATACATTACATTACAGAAAACAAGTAGAATGCGAGCCAGGCAAGCAAGATTTTTTTAGATCGAATTCTTGCAATTGAAAATAATATTGATTTAATAGGGCGCAAATAATTTCACTGGACTCCATGGCATTCTCTCTTTTACAATTTTCTCTTAGATCATTCGGCGCCCATGGCCGACTCCCGCCGCCCCAGCTGCAGCTCTGATTTTGACGAAAACGAGAAAAGAAGATAATGCGAGCGAACCAAGCAAGAAAATTTTACAAATTGAATTTTTATTTGCATAAAATTTTAAATCGAAGGGGTAATTGCTCTCCTCTGTGCTCCCACTGTAGGTGCCCTTGGCCGTGTATGTTTGTCCCCCCTTGCCCCCCCTAGAATAGACTTCCGTCAAATGGTTGGGGTCAATGATCCCTCTGCCACCTCTGTGGTTGCGTCACTGTATAATGCAGACATATTTAAGCAATATATGTTTACTTTAGATACTTTAGGCTCATTGTCATTGTTAGTGTACTGAATCTTATTCTTAACAGTTTGTCTGCTCGACTAACCTTGTATTAATGCGAATAGCACATCCCCTACCTCCATCTAAACCGATTCTAGAGGCATAAGAGGTGGTGTTTCATTTCAACCCCATCGCCGCGATCACCCACAGGTAGGTAGAAAAACTAAACATAATAACCAGAACTAAAAATCAATAACAAGTCAATCAAAGGATACGATCCCCCTATTTTTGTGTGAAGATATATAGAATTGGTATACAATTTTGTCCCTCACCAAAATTCCCATGCCGCAGGCGTGTCATGAAACATCCCTGTGGGAACCCCTGTTACGCACTCTACGTGAACATAAAAGTAACAAATGTCACATTTGCGCATCTCTTTCACGATATATTCATATGTAGGCCATATTGGGTCTACCTTATATAGTGTTCTTTTTTCGTTCGTTATAAACAGGACTTTAGATTAAAGTCTAAACTAAGTACATTGGTGTAAAGTACAAATTATGAGCTATCATAATATAGACTAGAGATATAAACACATCACTTGGAAGATGCAGTAAGCAATAACTTACATATGCAATATTAGATCACGTTAAAAGCAATCACGCGGTCCAGCTATTTCACTTCTTTGTCATCATGTTACTGCACTATATGTACAGGTTCAATCACGTAATTCGGACAGTCCAAATTACATACTGAAGTCATTTGTTGTATTAACCTTGTAACTCCTCGGAAACAGCAAATAGGTCATATTGGGTTCAGGTACCTTGTGTAATAATGCAGGATGACAATTTGAACGTTTGGTAATTTTTATAAGCTGTGAGTACTAGGTACATATGTAAAATTTTGCATGTTTAGTACTCTTGCGCCAGGAAGCGAAATCATTGAAGACTAATATTTAAAATGTTATTAAATTTAAAGTAAATTACTAACTATTTATAAATACATTATTATTAAATACATATAAAGGAATTACTTTTATGTATATCATTTATAAAGCAGAAAACGTATTCCTTTAATAACTAGTTACTGTCAATAAATTACAAAATAGTTGAAATAGGTTATTATATAGTAGTTGAAATAAAATAGCTTTTGTTTACTTTTTGCTTTAAATCAATTAGATTTCATAGTTATATTTTTCTTGCATTCTTATTTTACTTTTATTGTGCATATATTGCTATTGGTGTAATTCCGTCGATGATTTCTTGAAAGACAGAGTATGTGTTTTCGATATTATCCTTCGTAAAATATATTTGAAGTCAAAACTAATTTCTCATGCTTTGTTATTGTATCAAAGAACTGTCTCACCGGAAATTTTTGGTGGGGGAAATTTTTTGAACCTAAGATTGTTGGTGGGGTGAAATTCCCCCCCCCCCCAAGTGTACGCACCCTGTCTTGCACACTCATTACTAGGGTTAGGATTTTAATGCACAATAAAATACCAGACAATGCTCTATAAAAGAAAAACAGCGATGCACTAAATACTAGGGCAGATCAAAAAGTAAGTTACACCCCCCTGTATAAAACAAATAAAACACATTAGAAAGAAAATAATTATTGGACAAAAATGTATGAAGATTTAACTTTTTTCGACATAGTCACCAAGGTATTCAAAACACTTTTTGAATCGTGTGACCAGTTTTTTGATTTCTTGTGTGTAAAAAGTCCGTCTAATTTCAATTGAGTTGACTTTTGGACTCATCTGTTAACAATCGCGTCACCCAGTGAGAGCACAGTTTACTATACACCCAACTGGTCATGAATCAGCATAGACACACTATCGTAGGATATGTTCAGTTCACTTGCAATCTCTTTTAATTTTCGCGTTGCGGTTGGCAAGGATGATTGCATTCACACGCTCCGTTTTGTCGATAGTGTTCACAGTTGCAGACTGCCCAACACACTGTTCGTTGTTCGCGTTCCTTCTTTTCTCTTCGAACATCTGGCACCATTTCCTGATCATGGGGTGTGACACCTCTACAATTTGGCGATGGATTTCACTCTGATTATGCCTTCGTGTCCACAAAAATCGGACGACGGAGCGCATCTCAATGTTGGACGCCACCTCAGTACGACGCGCCAAACTGACACGGTGACTACTCTCATATTAAGTCAGCTGCAGCATGGCTATTTCGGGTATGGGGAGAATACATTCCGGACAGTGCTGTCACCAAGCGTGATTATTTTCTCTCTTTTAGTACAGGAACATGGCTCGGGTGTAATCCGAAAGTTATGCCTCTATTTTGTTTTCGGACAAACCACAGCAGATACAAAAGATCACAATACATCATTGAATACAGCACAGTTTCGGCTGCAAGACACTATTATTCTATATAATCACCTCCTTTGTCAACACTTTTTTGCCAGCGATGAACAAGAGCCTGTACGCCACGCTCGTAAAAATCACCACCAACCGATTTAGTCCACTATTTCACAGCTGTGATGACGGCATCATCTGTTGGGTAATGTTGCCTACGCAATGCATCTTTCATTGGCCCGAAAAGATGGAAATCTGTTGGAGCCAAATCAGAACTGTATGCGGATGTGGAAGAAAGGTCCAGCCAAATTTTGCAATGTGTTCCTTGGTCTTCAAACTCGTGTGTGGCTTGGCATTGTCGTGCTGCAAGAATAAGATTCCCCTCTTCTCTGGTCTGACTTTAAATTCTAGACCTTAACTTTGTTAGCGTTGCAATATAGAGGTCAGAGTTTATTGTTTCTCCGCGCTTCAGGAAATCCAGAAGGATGACTTCCTTCCTGTTCCAGAACACACTACCCATCGCTTTACCGGACGAGGACTGCACCTTAAACTTCTTATTTTTTGGGGAATTCATATTCAGATTTCCATATTTTCGGGCCAATGAAAGATGCATTGCGTGGGCAACATTTCCCAACAGATGATGCCGTCACCACAGCTGTGAAACAGTGGACTAAATCGGTTGGCGGGTGATTTTTACGAGCGTGGCATACAGGCTCTTGTTCATCGCTGACAATAATTTGTAGAGAAAGATGGTGATTACATAGAAAAATAGTGTATTTCAGCTGAAACTGTGCTTTATTCAATGGTGTATTGTGATATTTGTATCTGCTTTGGTTTGTCCGGAAAAGAAATGGGAGGCATTACTTTCGGAGCAATCCTCGTACAAAAAAGGCTTAAAAATTATCCAGACAAGACATCAGCAATCGAACATAGCTTACTACACTTTTCATTTTTGTTCGAAACCTGAATCATTTTGGCAACTTGCTTTCCTACTTTCCAACAACTTTTTTTTTGTCATTTTTTTCACTGTTTCAGAAGGAAGGGTTTGTCAGATATCCTTGAACCAAAGTTGTTTTTTCTGAAACTTTCGTATAGAAAAGAAATAAAGGGGTACCTTTTGAAGGAAATAAAGAGAAAAACTAAATAATATCCCTTCTCTCGTGTTAACATGAAAATAAGCGAGATATATATTTTTGAATCTTTCATATGGATTAAAATGCAATGAAACCTCTAAAAATGCAAGATCCTGCAAAATCGACAAAAAATGCAACCAAAAAATTCCACATCAAAGATGCTTTGTTTAGCTACTATTGTTATGAAACTCATGAGCATCTAATTGACCAATTTACGAGGGTAGTTTGAAAAGTAAGGTAAACGAAGCAGAGATGGCAGCACCAACATCGAAATCGATGCATGGTCGATTAATTTGATCCTTGAAACGAGCCCCTGCAGAGTTTCAGCCCAGTGCGTTGTGAGGTTATTGCTTATAAAATGATTTCTCCTGGTTTACAGCATAATTTACTTTATCATTATCGGAAAATCGTTGTCCTCTGTGCCATCTTTGAGGTTAGGGAACAAATGGAAGTCAGAGGGAGCTAGATCAGGCTAATAGGGCGGATGATCCAACAATCCGAACTTAAATTCATGGATTTTAGCCATAGAAACCATTGACGTGTGAAGAGGTGTATTGTCCTGGTGGTTTTGTCCATCATTTTGGAAGCGTTTGTACGTTTTCCTACTTCGCGTGATGAAACAAAAACCTCACAACGCACTGGGGTGAAAATCTGCAACGGCTCGTTTGAAGGATCAAACTTATAGACCGTGCATAGATTTCGATTATGGTGCTGCTTCGTTTACCTTGCATTTCAATACGTAGCAAAGTAGAGGTTCAACACATTTATCTCCTCTTGTAGAGTTTATGTGTAACTCGTTGGGATAATGCATCCACTCGGAGTCTACACAATGAGTGTATCCGAGTGATACGCGAGTAACTTGTCGAGACACTCCTTTGAGAAAGATTGCGTATAATTACCACTTATCACTTCGGGTTGAAAGCCTCTTATACTTCAAAATCAATTTTCCCCGATTACAAAGCATTATTCTCCAATCTTCAATCTCGCCACCGAAATTCCCAGGTTCGAGTCCTGGAGCGGGCATACGTGTTCTTCGTGTCTCTTCATCAACTGCATATAACAATCGCTCATCCTCATCGTTGCGGGGGTGTAAGGGGTACCTTCCACGTAGGCGCCCAAAAGTCAACCTCACTTCCACGTAGTACACCCTGGACTGAAGACTAACGAGGCTCTGGCGACTGGCACTATGGCCAGTATAATTTTTTGTGTTGTCCTGTTTTATGTCCTTGTGTGTGCTGAGTGCCCGTTTACAGCCTCAACTTTTAACAGAAGTCAGAACATTTTAAGATTTTTAATTATGCAACATTAGAGTTGTTCTTTGTAATGATAAGGGGCTGGCCCCCGTATAATGTGACGGGAGCAAAATAGCCTAAGTGCTGACGCTCCCACCATTTTAAAATCAAATTCAAATTCAAATTCATCGTTGCGATATCGAAAAGTAGTAGAGAAGCTAAATAAAAGAACAAAAAAAAATACAAATTATCCTCTAAATATTCTCTCAAGAATAAATAAATTGAACGGCATTGGGAGTGTCACCATTCATCTTAGCGACCCCGAAAGCTATGGATTCCACACTAATATCGGTCATTTTCGATTATTTTTACATGTCACCCCTTCCCACCCTCACCCCTAGGGGTGCCAGGGGTGTCTTATCCCCCACAGTATTTCTTTCCAGATTGTAAGTGATATGTGTACCAAGTTTGGTTGAAATTGCTCCAGGCGTTCGAGAGTTATGCCGGAACAAACATATATAGTACATACATCCATTTTTATATACTATATAGATTTAACAGAGGATCCCAAATACAACAGTAGCCATTTTACATTGGAATGTAATAACAATAGAAAATGACAATAAAAATAACATTAACTAAAACAACATGTGTTGGGCCTCCCCCATGGCGCAGTGGTAGCGTCGTTGCCTTGTAATCAAGGGGTCCCGGGTTCGATACCCGGTGGAGGTACAAGTGGTTCGGATCCCACTTTAAACTGTAGGTCCAGTCCCGATTAGCCATACTGTACATAAAGTGGACTTAAAGCAACAACTCAACTCAACAACAAAATGTGTTAATGTGACTTACATATTTTTTTACATAATAGCCTTCTAAAGCGTGCCTGGTTTACAAAAAATGTCTATTTTGTTTGCTAGATTAATGTATTGGCTGGGTAGTCTCTGGAAAAGAGAACGCTGTATGAGGCAAATTCTTGGTCTCTGACAGGCTAAAAGTTGAGTGTTTCTTGGGATGCCAGACGGCACTCGAAAGTGAGTTCCTGGAAAATGCGTTCACTTCTAATGTTACCATTGGCTCTTTTATACAGGAACATATGGTCTGTCTCTCTCGTGAGGAGTATGGATATTTAACATTTTCAGCAGGATGGGCTTTGCATGTGTTTTGTGGATGGAATTCCGTGACGAACAATGGCCAAGAAAAAGAAATTTAGAACGGAATTTTGTGTATCTAAATTTTAGGGACATGCCATAGATCAGATCGGTATCTATGTGCAATACGCGGAATACAAATCTTCTTCTGTACTGAAAAACCCAAACAGGAACTCTTGGAATTCCTTCACCACAATAGTTGATTGATTGATTTGCTTTATTTTACTTCGCTTCTGGTGCCACTTTTGGCTAATTTACGAAGATGGGGATAAGTGATGATATGATGAAATTGATGAACGGACACTCTCAAAAATCCATGCCCAGACTAGGATTTCAACCCAGGACACCTGGCGTCGTACCGCGATGTGCTAACCACTAATCCACGGCGGCCGGCCCTTCACATTAATAGACTTGCAGCAAGTGTCTATATACCTACTTTTTTCTTTTCCTCCAGAGTGTGCCTTTCTGGAATTCATCAGAATAAAATCTGTTTAGTTATTCCCTTTTCTAAAAAAATATTTTGTGTATTTCTGTATCTTCTATTACGATTTTATTGCAAAATGGGTTAGTTGTGTGCTGCATCTATAACTACCTCCCCCCTCTCTCTTCTTCTTCACCTCAATACCTAAAAGGTATCGGTATTTCTTCCAAATCCTTGAAATTCTGTAGTAAAGTTTACACCCCCTCATGTAAATGCTTCTCAGCACGGTTTTCTTCCAGAAAACTTTTTTTTGACGAATATATCAGTATTACTTTCATCTGCTACTCAATCTATTTCAAACAATTTCCAGCTTGACGTTATACAGGGTGTTCGGATTGTAATTGACAGTTTTTAAATAGTTATTACATTTCAACAAACCCAGTTTTCTGTTAACGAAGCATTGCAAAATCAATGCTACATTTGTGAGTTTGGACCGGTTACACATTGCTCGTGCTGTAGACCACTTCACGAAATTTTATATCGATAGTTCAACAGCTTTCATTGCAAATTGTTCTGTAATCAGAAATATGCAAAGTATCGTTGTAGAAAAATTAACGATTTTTTTTCATTATCTAGTACTTTCAAATGAATTTCAGCATCATAATTTATTCATTGCCATGACGAACTACCCATTAATATTACACCATATTAAAATTATGGTTGTTATTCTAAAGAAGACATTGTTATTTTATAAATCTACTATCATCTATAACAGTGTATTTATTTATTTTATAAAAGAAGCACTCGATATCAACACAATTCCAACAGGGATCACCTGTTTCCCAAGGATAATGCCTGTGATGATTTTCGTCATGGATAAAAGTGTGAATACTCTTAGCCCCAGTTAGCCTTCCCAAGTGGACGGACGAAACTCCGCCTATGGCTATATATGACTTCCCAACTTATTGGAAGCTTTGAATAACGGTACCAAAGAATATTTAAGCAAACTACTACTTATTCATAAATTATTAATCAGAAACTTTGCTTTTCATCAAATGGATCTAACATCCTTTTTGTTATTCAATAAATATTCAAATCTTTGTCTTTTTTACATTAATTTTCTTACCTGTACAGTTGCTTTTATTCAAATTTTAGTGCTCTTAATGACAAGTCATCTAAATAATGAATACGTGCTGCTATATCTATTATTATACCTTAGGTAAAGGAATATTTCCTCGCATACTTTGAAGGATGCAAAATGGCTTAAAGTGGTGACTCATCCAAAAAATATAGTTCAATCAATCAATTCTTATACCATGATTTTACCCATTCATGTAATAATAAAAATACAATATTAATTAATTTACATGACCTATAGATTATATTAACGTATCAATTTAAACATTTATATTATTATTATCATTATCATATTATTATTATTATAATTGCTGATACACTTTGTTCGCCCTCTCCCGAAATATTTTTTCTAAATACATGCCTGGTTCCTCCATCAAAAGAAAGCCTGATAGGCAGAACTCAACACAAACCCCACAAGGGGTTATTCTATCCTTGAGTTCAGACGCCAGAGCCTCGTTAGTCTGCCAAACTGTAGGGTGTAGATACGTGGAAGAGAGGTTAACACTTGGGTGCTTACCGGAGTCACCCTACACGTTAGCTAAATGTTCAGCATGACAGTGCCAAAAAGTAGACGCTAAAAAGCTCACGCTAAACTAAAACTAAAATCATAACTAGCTCTTTTCAGTTCTTACGGCGGGCGCTCTAGAAGCTGGCAGGGGAAGTGGGGAGCAGAGAAGCGACCAATCCAGCACGATAAGAAACGTAGCGGCCAGTAGAACGAGTTTCACGTAGTACTTTTTCCGGCCGCGTCGTGTCTCTCGCCGTAAGAACTGAAAAGAGCTATATAAGTAACGCGCCACTGCCGACCTCTGAATACAAACGTCTGGAACGATAAAGACGTGGGTTCTGGCAACACTGATTTGAACCTTCTCTCTCTCTACGGATGACAACACTGTTTAGTGGTACCTGGTGAGGACAGATATTCATTGAACATGGGCAATGTTTACCTCAGGGACTCACGCATGTACTTTAACGCCCTGCCTTAGCCAAATTATTCCTCATTAAGCATGATTTAAATTGAGGTCATCGCGTTATTGGGAAAACTGCATAGCTATTGTGTTGAATATTTAAGGGATATTGCACATAATAATTTTTGAACATATACGCTGGCGATATTATTTTAGGTGGGCAATAAAGTCTTGTTCAAAGGGTGTCACTTTTTTGCGTCTCCAGGCTGTGCTCGAATTGAAGAAAACATTAACTACCTGGAAGTCTTCAATATAATTGAAACCTTCCCGAGTGATAGCAGAATGCTTAGGTACACGTGAAAACATGGATACACGAAATAAAATACTTCTGTACATAAAAACACAAACGAGGTTTAATAACTTTCAACATGCGTACAACATGGCGCCGGAGAAAACAGAAACTGAACTCTAACGTAATCAACAACAGACTATCGAATTTATTTGTTCTTCTTCTTCATAGTTACATAATTATACACACTATAATGCTCAATCACAACAATAATACTTACTTTGCTAATGATCTATTTTCATACTCGAAGGGATTTGGAAATATTCATTTATTTTCATAGTTGTGAACATTCAATCAAATGATACCGGTTTCATTCAAAACTATGAATTAATTTTTGTGATGTTTGTTTATTGTTGTTTATATACCAATATTCTTATCATGATTCCACGATTGTCATGCTTTTTTTAAAAATGTGAGATTCTAGCATGGTCGCATTTAAGGGGAGGGTTTAATGGGTCCAAACCCCTCTCATTAACACTATTTAGTCTTGTTTCCACGTTAAATAAGCACTAAAAATGCTGATGAAAGCAGTCTTTATTACATAATAAGACACTATACACGTAACCAGGGTGGATAAAAATCCTGATTTTTATTTAAAAAATAATTTTTGATGATTTTTTAAATATAAATTTGATTTTTTCATTTAAATTGATTTTTTTTTAAAAAAACACGCCTATAATTGCTTCTATGGTTTTTGACACCATACATATAGATGCTTTTGATTAAACAGTTTGATTAAAGCAAATAAAAGATTATATGTAAATATACATTTTTCTGTATCTGATACTGTATATATGGGCCCCCCGATGGAGCAGTGGTAGCGTTGTTGCCTTGTAATGAAGGTGTCCCGGGTTCGATACCCGGTGGAGAAACAAGTGGTTCGGATCCGACTTTAAACTCTAGTTCCAGTCCCGATTAGCCTTACTGTGCATAAAGTGGACTTAAAACAACAAATCAACAACTGATACTGTATATATGAACCTACTGTGGCAATGTTTGTTGAGTGTGTTAATGAAACTATAATAATTTAAGATATTAGGTGCACATTGATATACACAATGAGACTGTTTAAAAAAATATATTTTAATGATTAAAAGTAAATTGTTTAATGATAATAACAATTAGTAACCCTTTTCGAAACATAACTAACATCAAGCATTAGTTATTGCTAGTATTATTAACGGTCTATAATTATGAAAATTGTTACTTCTGAAGCCTTAACTCCTACAATTTTTCTCTACATGTACGGCAATATATGCCAGTAAAATTTACACATTGAATCATAGATATGGGCGCATAGTACATAAAATACAGAGAATATGAGAAAATATAATCATAGAGCATTCATAGGGAGACCTTGGTTTCCATGATTGGGAATGTTTAACTTGGGAAAACAAGGAAGGACTGGGAAGCAATTCACATCCCCCCCCCCTTAAACCTGAGCACAGGTCATAGCTTAATCGTGATGATGAAGATAATGGAATAAATTCATCAGGGAACGTACGTAAACATGTGTCCATGTCTTAATCAGAAAATAAATATAGAATCCCTGAGTTCGAAACATCTTTACGATAACTACTCTGCCATGGAAGTCGGTTAGGACAATAATGCACGTGATATGGAAAAGTAACTAATGATAAATGTAATATCCAAAAAATACATTTAAAAGCATATTTGTTATTGATTTTTGTTCTCTCATATTATTCCTCCGCACTGATCTTGAGAAATCAGGGAAATCAACCTATCAGCGAAAAAGTCATGGTACATAAAATCAGGAAATTTCTAAAATTCATAGAAACACCTGGAAAAGTCAGCGTAAATCAAGTGGTTTTTTTTTGTAGTTGCCAGGATTTACAACTGAAAATAAATTTCAATTTTCGCAGAACTAATGAACAGTGTTGAATAAACTTTATTCTCTTGAACATGGGCGTAACTTAGGACGTAATTTTGAGGGGCATAGTCAGACTTGGGCCTAATTTTGAGGGGTCATAATCAGACTTGGGCCTAATTTTGAGAGGGCAGAATCAGACTTGGACCTAATTTTGAGGGGGCATAATCAGACTTGGGCCTAATTTTTAGGGGCATAATCAGACTTGCGCCTAATTTTGATGGGGCATAATCAGACTTGGGCCTAATTTTGAGGGGACATAATCTGACTTGGGCCTAATTTTGAGGGGGCATAATCAGACTTGGGCCTAATTTTGAGGGGGCATAATCAGACGGGCCTAATTTTGAGGGGTCATAATCAGACTAGGGCCTAATTTTGAGGGGGCATAATCTTACTTGGGTCTAATTTTGAGGGGGCATAATCTGACGTGGGCCTAATTTTGAAGGGGCATAATCAGACTAGAGCCTAATTTTGGGGGGCGTAATCAGACTTGGGCCTAATTTTGAGGGGGCATAATCAGACTTGGACCTAATTTTGAGGTGGCATAATCAGACTTGGGCTTAATTTTGATGGGGCATAATCAGACTTGGGTCTAGTTTTGAGAAGGCAGAATCTGATTTGGGGCCTAATTTTGAGGGGGTAAAATAACAAAAGGTAAAAAAAAAAAAAAAGGTAAAGTGTTCCCCTGTGCATAGCACCACGCCATGAAGGCGTATAGGGGGTGTGGGGGTAACGCCCCACACTTTCTTGATCCGGTCGTGAGTGGGGGTGATGTGATCAGCATCACGCCCCTGACCGCCTTTACCCCCCAGGGTTTCCCCCAGGTACCCAGGTAAAATAACACTTGGGCTTAATTTTGAGGGGGTAAAATCAAACCTAGGACTTAACTTTGGGGAAAAGAAGACTAGAGGTTTCCCCATTCCCTAAAAACAGCATCCAGAATTATTTGCTAAATAACTATGACGTTTGCAAAATCACAAAGATTACTCTTTATTACTTTGATCCTTAGGTCCCCTAACTTTTAAATTTTTAAAACCTGAAAATTTTGGAGGGCGAGTGGCCCCCTTGCCCCAGCCAAGTTACGCCTATGCTCTTGAATAGTAAGCGTGTTTTATCACTCAAAACGTGGATAGTAAGATGTTAAATTAACCCAGAACGATCTCGAAATTACTTTTAAAATAGCTTGGCAAAGTCCCTGATTTTGTTTTTCCAAAATTTTCCTGAATTAGGAACTGCAAGAGTTTCCGTAGGCTACACCTGGAAAACCTGAAAACAATTTGTGAACTTGAAAAAGAAAATCTGAGGAAAAGTATCTAATTGTTCAATGAGTCCCAATGAAGCACACGCGGGCCGCGCCAGTGGCGGAGCGGTTAGCACATTGCGCTACGACGCCAGGAGTCCCGGGTTTGAATTCCGGCCTGGACATGGATATTTGCGAGTGTCCCTTCATCAATTTCATCACGTCATCACTCATCCCCATCTTCGCAATAGCCAAAAGTGGTACAATAAGCGAAGTAAAATAAAGCAAATCAATCAACCAATGAAGCACGCGTAAAGTACTAAAATATGCTCTTGCTTGCTGGTAATAATAATAATTACAAGTAATAGGTATTAATAATTACAACTTCAGTAACTTGCTTTATATTGGGTTGATGCATAAGTTCGTAGCGTTTGTGTTTGGTATGGCAACACTGCGGTGTTAGGAGTTTGTTTATCGTCTAATGTTCATCAATTCGAGTGGCATTGTTGTGCTTGTGAACACGCATTGAATTTTACAGATTTGAAGAAAGGCGATGGTACTTATGGGCTAAAGAACAATATTGCGTCCAGTAAGGGACCGGGGGGGGGGGGGATTTCCAACATATTCTACTGTCTGAGTTTAACATAGGGGCAAAGGCAAAGGCTCTAAACATTTGTCCCTTGTACGGGGAGAACGCCAACGGGGAAAGCAGGGCAAGAAAATGGTCTTGTCATTACAAAGAGAGCATTTTTGACTTTTGGCATTTCTCCACGTACAGGACGACCATCGGGCTTCAATGAAGACAGTTTAAACGCTTTAATCCACAAGTATCCAAATCAAATGACTCGAGAATTAGCAAATGTGATAAACTGTAACCATTCAACATCGTGCGACAAAGCGCTACGACGCCAGGGGTCCCGGGTTCGAATCCCGACCTGGGCATGGATGTTTGTGAGTGTCCATTCATCAATTTAATCATATCATCACTCATCTCCATCTTTACAATTTTGCCAAAACTGGCACAAAAAGCGAAGTAAAATAAAGCAAATTAATCAATCAATCAATGATAATAATCTACTGATTCAGTTGCAAACTTTCCTTCAAGAACATGAATGATTCATTAAACCCCTGAATTAACCATGACCGTCTGCAGAATTTTTTTCCAGGGCTATTTTTCCGGGTGGAGCAAACGAATCACACTCCCCCCTATAATAGCGTTGATCCCTGAAAATAGTTCTTCAGTTTAAAGTTGTTACGTTTCTGCAACTTCCTTACAATAATTAACATAAATTACTGTGAATGATGTGAAATTATATGTCTACTGACACTCAATTTCTAGGGGTGGCCTTGGCTCCTTGCCCCCTTTCGGACGTGCACATATGTAACCAAGTGATTGCAATGGGCTTTGCATTTGAAAGAGAGCTGTGTACTTATACATTTGCTTTACAAAACCATGAAATATGAATTACATGTTTTTATACATAAAAAGAACAACAAAATGGCGAGGTGTTGCATTAAATTGCAGGCTATTTATTGATATTTCAGATCGGTATTACTGTCAAAATCGATGCATCATATGTTTATACTGGCCAATACCGAGTACAGGACCGGAACCCTTTTTTTTCGCACAATTTAAATTCGGTACATGTTGCGTATTGTTTCATTGAAAAAAAGGTTCCTGGACCGTATTTAAATTGATCCAAAAAAAAGGTTCCAGGACCGCGTTTAAATTGAACTGGAAAAATGTTCCTGGATCGAATTTAAATTCAGCCGAAAAAAAATTTCTGGATCGAATTTTAATTCAGCCGGAAAAAAGGTTCTTGGACCAAATTGCAATACTTCACAGATAAAAAGGTTCTTTACGGTCTAGAACCCATTTACGCTTGCTGATTTTCTCTGTCGGACGGGAATTGAATTTAATTACAATTCCCGGACCTTTGACAACCCTGGAATTGTTAAAGATCCAGGAATCCTGTTTCTAATGGGTCCTATTGGGTTCCGTTAAGGACCGGAACCTTGTTTCTAGCACAATTTAAATTCGGTTCAAGTTGCGTATTGTTTCATTTCAATACGGAACTTGGACCTATTTAAACTAATCCGGAAAAGAAGGTTCCTGGACCGAATTTAAATTCAGCCGGAATCCCAAAGGGCATGTTCTCCGCCAGAATTGAAACAATCTACCACTTTTCCTTACGTTTCAACCAGAATTGAAACGATCTACCACTTTTCCTTACGTTTCAACCAGAATTGAAACGATCTACCACTTTTCCTTACTTTTCAACCAGAATTGAAACAATCTACCACTTTTCCTTACGTTTCAACCAGAATTGAAACGATCTACCACTTTTCCTTACTTTTCAACCAGAATTGAAACAATCTACCACTTTTCCTTACGTTTCAACCAGAATTGAAACAATCTACCACTTTTCCTTACGTTTCAACCAGAATTGAAACAATCTACCACTTTTCCTTACGTTTCAACCAGAATTGAAACGATCTACCACTTTTCCTTACGTTTCAACCAGAATTGAAACGATCTACCACTTTTCCTTACGTTTCAACCAGAATTGAAACGATCTACCACTTTTCCTTACTTTTCAACCAGAATTGAAACGATCTACCACTTTTCCTTACGTTTCAACCGCACTACTAGGGAGTATATCAGCTAGCAAACAATAATTACATTATATCAAATAACTTCCTTATCGTTAATGGTAGAGAAAATAACCAAGTACCATTGTAAAGTCCTTAAAACGCTCTACAATTATAATGTCAAAATGTCCAATAGTACTTTATAATTATTAAGTAATTTACGAAAAAACTTTAAAATAGGCCATGAGAAATCAAATTTTCTCCAGCTTTTGTTAATATATTTCAGCCAATGTGCAAATATATGTAATACACTTTATTTGGCAAATTTTCCAATTGATTTTCTTTCATTTGGTGCAAAAACGAAGGTTCTATTACTATTCTACGAGACGTTATACGCGTTTGAAGATTGCACTGCAAATTCTAACGGCGGCCATATTGATGACGTCATATCTCCGAAACCTGCAAAGGGATTCTTTGGGACTTTTTGTGAGAAATACAACTCAAGTAGTACTACATACTTCAGCAAGTTTCGTTTAATTCTTTTTAATGTCCAGGTTGACCCTCAAAAATGCCTAATTTGAAGGTACGTTTACTTTAGTGTCATACAATCTTTTAAAAGCGATTCCTGTATAATCTAAGAAAGATGTGTCGCTGTTCTAAGTGTCAAATACAGATTTGGATTCTGTGTTCTGTTTGAATCGAATATTTATTGTAATCTTCTGCATATTATTACGTACGTTACTGGGCTGTAATGTTAAAATATTCTGCTTCTTTTGTTAAAAATTTAGTTCAGAACAAAGGAGCAAAGACAAAATTGTAGAAAAAATGCTGATGTCCAATGGTTTTTGTCCCTTTCACACATAGTGTACGTCTCTGCTCACATTTAAAACTAGAAATGCCATTGAGCAGGTTCTATCGTGTTTTCCTATCTCTCCAGAGAAGTTACCGATTTCGAGTCACGGACTGGGCCTGAGCTATTGTCGTATAAAGAGATAATGGGAGGGGTTCAACTCTCATCAGTCCAAGAACAGGGACATTTTAATAGTTATAAACCGTTAATAATAATAGTAAGAACTGTTGCTTGATCCTGATGATTCTATTTGTAAAAGGATTACTAATTATAATTATCTTTATCATTAAAAAGTTTACAATTAAACCATAACACATTTCCTTTTAAACAATTTCATTGTATTTATCAATGTGCACCTATTAACAACATTATTATTCTTTATTACGTTTATTCTACCGATGCATTCATATTTCTATTTTTAATTTTTGAACAAAATATATCAAAATATGTCTGAAGTTTCACTGTTTTCGACATCATATAAAAAATGATTGATAATTACAATATATTTCTTCCATAACAAATTTTGAAATATGCTTAGGTTAAGAAAACAATAACAATGATTGATTGAATTGGCGTTTTAAGTCCACTTTGTGCACAGTAAGACTAATCGGGACTGGACCTTTGTTTAAAGTGGGATCCGAACCACTATGTGCCCCCATCGGGTATCGAACTCGGGACTCCTTGATTAGGCCACGACGCGCCATCGGGAAGACATAGAAAACAATAACATTATTGTAATTGAGCAACATGTGACCATCCATTGCAAATAAACCATATTTTTTCATAATTCTCTCAAGTAATATAATGAAATGATTTGATTAATTTGATTATGTAGTTAATGCAAAATTTGTAATAAATCAATGGGAGAGATTTGAACCCGTTAAACCCTCCTCTTATACACGATCATGGCCTGAGTGTTCTTTCATCAATTTCATCCAATCATCACTCAACCTCATGACTGATGCCAAAAGTGACAGAGAGGCGATGTAAAATATTAAAAATACAAAATACAAGAAGTGTCATTGAATCTTTTCGATAATGGATTGGTCCGTTCGAACTGCATTTCTTAACTCGGAAACATTCTACATAAATTAAACGCTAGATAAAAAAAGCACTGATTCTGTACAAGTTTACGAAAAATCACGTTCATATCAGATAAATAGAGTAGGAAGTTGATGATTTTTTTTCTTAGCTTTGAAGACAATGTTAAATCTGATAGAAGTCGGTTTTCCTTCAGTTAGAAACAGGAAACACTCTTCTTATTTTTCATTTTTTTTCATTTTCAGTATTTTTGCAGTTTTTGTTACATTTTAAAATCATTTTTGAAGTTTCCTTTTGTCTCTTACCTGTTGTTTTGTCGATTTTAAAAGCACTTCCTACCGTAACGTGCATATTTAAATTTTCCAGTGTAGTCTTTTTAGCAAGTATGCCATTCATTGAAAATATGGTCAATGCAAAATCACAATATTATTTTAACTCAGATGAATCAAATAATTAATTGTGGTAAATTTATTGTTTCTTCAGCAAGCTTCAAATACTTTGAGTGAAGTCTACTTTGAGGTTTTCTTACTGGTCATTATTGCAGCTTTAATCTATTCTATTAAGTACAAATTAGTCACTACGTTAAAAAAAATATATGATCTGATGCACGCAATACACAACTGTACTTTCCGATGCTGACCGACTACTTTATAGTGCAAGATCTACTCTGAATGGAAGCGAATGACACACAGAAAAACCTTGTGGTGTATTTTATGTAGCCTTGAAGTAAAAATAGAGGTATTTTAAACCACCAAACAACGATTTTTTTATTATCTTCTGTAAAAAGAATAATTTTCATTTTAATAGCGAAAATAATTTTTAGTTATTTTCTAAAATATATATGTCATTTTCTAATATTTTGATGTCATTCTAGCCTATAGGTCATTCTTTTAGATTTTTAGGTCATCAACTTTCGAGCCCAACAGATAAGGAAAAATTATTTTGTTAGAATATCTAATGGTAACGCTGTTAAGCCTTGCTTTCATGTTAATAACACATTAAAATACTGACCAAGGCAGAATTTATTGTATGAAAAATATGTACACTAAAAAGGTAACCTTTCCACCCTCTAACAAGGTCTTCTTCTTAGAATCTATTCTAGTGTGAATATTCGTCTAAAAAAGACCCTGTTAGAGGGTGGAAAAGTTACTTTTTTAGTGTATATATTTTTTATACAATAAATTCTGCTTTGGTCAGTATTTTCATGTTTTGTTAGAATATAATTTTATTTTCGATTAATTCGTAATTTGAAGGGATGGTGAACGTGTGTTTGGATATACGTATTTTGGATCCCTTGATAGTTCACCCAAAACAGAGGCCCTTTCTCTATTTTCCAAAAAGCTGAAATTTCTAGAAAAGTATTCTTTCGACATTGTTCTCGAACATGCAGGAAATCAAACTTGATTTCAGTAAATAAGTCTACATAGAAAATTTTATAGTAAATTATTATTATGTGCACTAGGATTGGGAACTTCTTGGGCCAAGATTCCTCAAAAATCTCAAATTTGGTTTAGCTCATGAAAGAAGCATGAGTCATTCAATATGTTGATTTTGACGGCACGATTTCGAGCACCATTTTGACCAACTCCTCGAATTTGGCGAGCTCAAAACTGTGGAATATATCACCAAAACGGTCTTGGAACCACCAATACAGGCGGTGGCTAAATATGACAAACATCGATTTTACACCGTACCCCATAACCCGGCTGTTAGTGGAGACAGAGACGGTCGGTCCACTGTGAGGAAAGGAGACGATATACCAGTGGCGAGGCGCATGTCCAATTTTATGATGGAAGGTTGTATAGAATATACAACTTTTTCGAAATGTTTTTCGCTAATTACTCGTATGGAATTAGAATTTTTATCAAATTGTTGCTGCTTCAGATTTAAGTTTATTAGTCTAGATATAAATACAATAAAAAAAAAGAGGATTCTCTAATACCGGGTGTTCCACTTACGACTATAATAGAAGAAATTATTACATTTTCTTTACTTACAATTATTTATTTTCAAGGCTTCTTGCATACTTACATACATAAACTCATAAAGGATTGTTATATGCCAATAACTCTTGTCCAGTCTTATGGCGGGCGCCCTATATGCTAGTAAGGGAAGTGGGGAGCGGGGAAGCGACCAATCCAGAGCGATAAGAAACACAGCAGCCTGTAGAACGAGGTGCTCGCAGCGCCTCCTCCCTCAACGCACGACTCTCAGCACCACCGCTATTGTCTGGTTGGTCTGCTACATATTCCCTGCTTCCCACTTCCTTTGCCAGCATGTAGGGCGCCCGCCGTAAGACCAGGCAAGAGCTATTGTTCACTTCAACATGAGCACCCTTTGTGGCACGGCACACACTGAACAGTATTCCACAGCGCATACGTTCTCTAGCATTTGTGTCGTCACATTACTTATTGCAGTACAAATTATTTGCGTAAGTCTGGCAGATCTCTAACCTTTGTAACACACACCTGGTCCTTAAAAATCCACAAGAAAAAGTCTAGCAGGATAAGGTCCAGCGACCGTGGTGGCCAAGTCGTGAACTGAAATATTTTCCCAATCAATTACATTAAAGTAGTTGTGGAAGAAACATCGAACTTCTTTGGCAAAATGGCATGAGGCTCAATCTAGCTAGAGGATGGTTTCTTTTGGAAGTTGAAGCACAGCGTATCCTGCAACATGCCCATGTACAGATTTCAATTCTACAGATCCAAAATCATTAAACACCTTCTGTTCTGGCGTCTACATGGTGACTGACGTCGTCATAGCTCCTGCGCATACGCAAATTGTCACGGTGGAAAGTCTTTAAAACTTTCTGTTGCTCTTCATAGTGAGAACAACTTTCCGTCATTCGAACTAGTTTTTTCAATGTTACGATTTTTTCTATTACTGAAGTCCTAAGAGGACCACCCTGTACCGTATAGTTCTGGCACGAACGTGGGGTCAAACCAAGAACCTTAACCATTCTGGTGGGTGATGTAACTCGCTTAATCATTCGTCCTCATTATTTGAGCACTCGCTACTCATGGTAAGTTCGATGGTAACAAGCAAGAGGTACGAACTACACACTTAGAAATGGCAAAACACAATCACTTGGATTTTATACCTTCAAGTCTAGATTATGGGAATAGGCTAATACCTGTCTGTCACTGATGAAGTTCCTTGCTGACAGCTCTCAGAATCAATCCCTCCTCGATCGCTCAATCTCCCCAGTTGCTTCTCCTTCCAAGACTCAAGACAAAAGACCCCACACCAATTTTTTCGTCGTCATGGCGGGTTTTACATCAGTTTCCTTTATTATTTAACTGAAATCTCTTTATTCATTATGCTAGATAATTACATGATTTTTGTGGCATTACACAAATTGTTTATGTACCTCCCGCAACTGTCGCAGGGAGGAAAAATCTGTGTTGTTCCCAAGACGGTACATAAACAAACACAAAAGAAAAAAACATATAACCAATTCAGATGGCAGCTAACAGTTCCTGTAGGATCTGAAGTCTGGCATCTGAGTCTTCAGCGCGATGGATGGCCTGTAGTTCTTCCACCAGTACGCGTAGTGGCTGGAGTAGAGTTGGGTTCAGCAGTATGTTTAGCAGCCGACGTAGTACCTCCAGGTTGTCATAATTTAGAACTCCATAATTTGTATTCATGTTCAGATATTATTAGAATGATTCAATCAAAAATACTTAGGTGGGCAGGCCATGTGGCACGAATGGGAGAGGAAAGAAGAGTTTACAAGATTCCTGTTGGGAAGCCTGATGGTAAGAGACCTGTAGGAAGGCCAAGACGAGGATAGAGGGGATAACGTTGAGATGGATCTAAAAGAAATCGGTAAAGATGGAAAAGATTGGATTGATCTTGCCAAAGATAGGGACAGATGGAAGACTTGTCTTACTGATGCCATAGAACTTCGGGTTCAAGGAGGCTAGAGAGTTATTTAGTTAATTATGACATTTAAAAGTATAGACATATGTCGAAATTCATGAGAACCACTATTGCGAAGATGACATTGTCAGTCAGTAACCTTCTCTACTCACGTGTCTCCTCATCCCTTTTAGGTCCAATAATTTTTCTATGGATTTTATTTTCAATTACTTTTAATTTATGTTCCTCTTTCAACGTAAGGGACCAAATTTCGCATCCAAATAATACTACAGGTAAAATTACTGTTTCGTATATTTTAACTTTTAGTTTGTTTGATATTATACGACAAGATAGAAATTTAGGAAGATAACAGTAGCACGTATTTTCTAATTAAGTCTGCCTTTTATTTCCTCTTTAATATCATCTTCATTTGTTAGTATTACTCCTAAGTACTTGAATTTGGAAACTGATTCAAACGAGTTGTTATCAATAATTAGATTTTGATTATTACCTAACACGTGGTTTCGTCCTGTAAGCATATATTTAGTTTTCTCTTCGCTAACTTCCAAACCAATCCCTTCAGCTGCTTCTAAAGAAAAAATTACCATTATTCTTAATTGTATTTATATGATCCTCCAGTAAGTCTACATCATCTGCATATGCTAACTGAGTTAGACCGTTTAATTTTAGTCCTTCATTAATTTATTTTACGTTAATTTCAAAATGAATTTTACAATATAAGATAGTCGACTACTGTTCAGCCAAAAATCGATGAGCTCTTATTACACATTTTTCGTTTTTTGGTTTGGCTATCACTTGCCTCTGTGCATGATTTACCTTATATTTCGTTCTCCTGCAAGTTTACATGATGTTGTACACTATTAAGCTAATTATGTACTCTATATGAACCCCTTTTCCAAAAACATTCGGTTTCATATGACACGAGTTCTCCAGCAATATTTTTCGCTCTTCAGGATTTCTTGTCAAAGTGATGTATGTAGTATGTCAGGCTTTGTGAAACCTTTACAATCATCAGTATGTTTTCCACGAACGGCGTGCAACATTTACAAATGTACGTCAACGACATATTGATCCCAACGCAGCCACAAAACATGCCTTTCAATTAATCATTCAATTTGAAAGATACAGAGCGTTGCTGGCACCTACATGCCATACGGCGTGTGGAGCAAATGACACCGTTGGTGGTGTTAGGCAAGTGTGTGCACAGACAGGTAAATATCGGCAAAGAAAAGTTGATGATGAGTAAGAAGAAGTAAATGTACTTATTCAGACATTTCAGGTAGGAAGTAATTATCTCTTGATAGTTTTAAAAAGCTAGAGCTAATTGCTGGCATGATCCAGTAGATCTTAAAGTTTTGAAACCGATCAAAGGAAACGCCATAGATTTTTTCCCCTTTGTGACAGAACAGTACACCATGGGCATCGGGAGAGGGAGGTGGTCGAACATGTCCGTCTAACACCTATGGAAATTGGGTTCATTACAAGTTTAATAAAAATGAAAGGAAACGGGAAGCTTGTTACATTCATTGTTAATAACAGAGATAAAGTTATGTTAGTTATTATCAAGTATAACAAGAATAACGAAGTAAAAGAATTCGTTAAATTGAAAATAACACTGTCCAACAATGGTTTTGGTAAAAGTAAAATTTCAACGGTTCTCTATATTTTGCCACCTGCTGATTCCGAAAATGAGGTCAAAAATTGTCAATCACCCACCATTTTTTTGTAACAATAAAAATATAATTCTGCATTATTATTGCAGCATGCAGTCCATAACAAGCTGATTGGTAGGCAATATTTAAAATATTTTTATGTCTTTGCTCCAACAATACACTAGTAACTTTAGGCCATTGATGTCTGCATGAATGACAACAATTAAACTTGTTAAACAATCCAACTGAAAAATTTGACAACAATTAACTTTTCAACACAATGCTGTGATTTAACTGTTATGTCTACTTCTCATATCAGTAGCAAGTTGTCTGGAGGAAAGAAGCTTTTCCTGAGTGTTCTTCAGTTCCAGTGAGTGTTTTGAAGCAAAGACAGAATCATGTCAAGAAGTTGGGTAAACGACAGGGGAACAATTTCTATTATATATCTGTGGTGAGTTGACCTTAAAAGCAAATAGGAAAACATTTATTCCTCATGTAATAAGAGCTTAAGAGTGTTACTTTGAGAATAAGATAGACGATTTTTGATTGATTGATTGATTTAGTTTATTTTACTTTGCGTTTTGTGCCATTTGGCTAATTTGCGAAGATGGGGATGAGTGACGAAATGATGAAATTGATGAATGGACATTCACAAACAACCAAGCCCGAGCGGGATTCGAACCCGGGACCCTTGGTGTCGTAGCGCGATGTACTAACAACTCGGACACAGGGTCCGGCAATAAGATAGACGAAAACAAGAAATGGGCCCCTGATATCTGTTGTGCGAACTGTGTAACGCTTTTGAGTGGTTGGCTGACAGGATGTCGTCATATGCCTTTTGGCGTTCCTATGATATGGAGGGAACCTAAGGATCATATAACAGACTGCTATTTTTGCTTGACAAATATATCTGGAATAAATTCGAAATCAAGGTATACAGTGAAATATCCATCACTAGAATCAGCAACTCGACCGGTGACTCATGGACCTGGAGTTCCCATACCTGCTCCACCGGATAACATAAGTGTAACGGAAGAAAGTGAAAGTCTTCCTAACAAATGTCGTGAATTGCATAATGATCCTGATTTTGTGGAGAGTGTTTCAACAGCTGAACCTCACTTAATAACTGAAGAGGATCTTAACGATTTAGTTCGAAATCTAGAGTTAAGTAATGGTAAAGCAGAACTGCTTGCATCGCGATTAAAAGGATGGCATTTTTTGGAGAGTGACACTAGAGTTACTTTTTTCCGGCAACGCCAAAAAGACTTTGTAGATATGTATGCTGAAGATAAGGACCTTGTTTTCTGTTGTAACATCGATGGTCTATTAGAGTCACTAGGTGTTGTCCATAAAAGTGAAGAATGGCGTTTGTTTTTAGACTCTCCGAAAACAAGTTTGAAAGGAGTGTAACTGCACAATGGAAATAAATATCCAAGCATTCCCGTACTATATTCCTGGGGCATGAAGGAAAGTTATGAAAACATGAAACTGTTATTAACAAATATCCAGTACTGTAAATACTCTTGGCAGATATGTGGAGATTTAATCCTAAGGGGAAAGCAACTAGGTTACTCCAAACTTTGCTGTTTCCTGTGTAAATGGGACAGCAGAGAGAGAAAATCATTATGTTAAAAAAAACTGGCCGAAGAAAGAGTCACTCATCGCAGGACAGGAGAATTTGCTCGGAAACTATAAGTCAGAAAATTACAGAGAACTTGTCAGTAATTTTATTCAGAACCATCATGCTCTGGGGTGTAATATGTCTCTGAAGATACACTTTTTAGACTCCCACCTCGACTTCTTTCCACAAAATCTTGGGACAATGAGCGACGAACATGGAGAACGTTTCCACCGGGAAACTGGTGAAATGGAAAGGCGCCACCAGGAAAAATGGGCTCCAAATATGTTGGCAGATTATTGCTGGACAATAAAAAGAGATGTTCCTCAAGCAAAGTACAGCCGAAAATCAAGTTCGAAGACATTTTAGATATGCCATTGTGAATAATATTGCATCGTATCACTATGAGGCTATATAATATTTGTATGTACCTGATATTTTGTATGTACCCTGTTACTCAAACTTCATGGGTGATGGAAAAATTCTGTAATTAGATTTGAAATCAGCACATCAAATTCAATTAGAATCACCCACAACTTCTCTTTTAACAGAGAAAAACTTCAATTTTGTTGGACAGTGTAATTAGTGTAAAATAAAGGGACCAGTTCATATTTTAATCTTCTTCCGTTAAAACTGAAGAATTAATGGTGTCACAATTTTCAAATTTCCAAAATTTTGGAGTCTTTTTTAGAGAACACACAACATAAACACTATGGCTAAAATTTTCCTCCTAATTTAATTTTTTTTTTTTGAACAAGGTATGTAAATATATACATTTGATACACCAACTGCATGAAATGCAAAAAAGATAACAAAAAACAGTTGTGTTGGATATTTACTATTTGGTGGATCAAGTATAAAAGTCTCCTCAAGGATATAATAATAATAATAATAATAATAATAATAATAATAATAATAATAATAATAATAATAATTTCTACTGTTCACGTCTTATCAATTGCCTACTTTACCACTCCCTACAAAAATGTCTGGCTACACCAATGCATTACACTTTCATTTTGATTAAAATAACTTCAATTTACAATCATGTGATAGAACTTTAAAGATAAATAATTTGTTCTAAGAGCAACATAAAACTTATTATTAATATTATAGCATAACTAACTGTTCTTATTTGAAATTGCGTATAAGCATTTACCACTGAGTTACCTTTGATTTTGCGAATAATAATGTTTGATAGTGTACATATACAGAATGATTCCAAGTTCTCAAACTTCATTTAAAAGAAACAACCTGATAAGTAATTCTATCTCACATTTATCTGTTGTTTGATGAAATCCCACTATGTTAACCTGCATCATTTTTATTCTTTGAAAATAATAACTCGACCCAATCACTGGGCCGTTTGGTCAGTCCAGTGCATCGCGTCGCCTCGGTCTGTTGTCCTCTCATTAGCGGTGAATGATTTGCTTTAGGGAGAATTCAGACCGAAGCGACACGCGACACATGCCGCTTAGAAGCGAGAAAATTAGCAGCAACGTTTCACGAAGTAGTGACATGACAGGCTGCACAAGTCTGCTTTTGATTGGTGAAATCTTCAAGCGACACGTGTCGCTTCGGCATGAATTCTCTCTTACACTCTGTCCCAACTATCTCTGGAGCAGGTGAACGAAAACAAGTCTCTGCGCAAGTAGTGACGAGAGACGGCTCCACCAATGAATGCGTGAGAGGAACGGGAATGCGTGGAGAGGGGAAAGCAACTGCAGCTATCAGCCTTCGCGGAAGTGTGTACTGCTTCGCTCTGCCCAATCGATTTCATCCCCTTCTCTGCAGCTATGCGCGACCTTGCTTCAGAGATAAAGGGGAAAGGGTGTATCTAATTCTATAAAATCATGATTTAAACGGTTGACCCATTTTGAAAACGTATTTTCTTAGGGATTTTTTAATATTTAAGTAATTAAATTTTCTTTCCCATGTAAATGTAAATACAATTGGTAGGACAACCAAGGTTGTAAGGAAAACATTGGCCTCTCTGAATTTCAAAATATTCATTCAATAGCATCTCCCATTCACATTATTGTCCACAAAATCGTATTGTGAGTGACTGTTGGGAACTCAGAAACTGTCATATACTGAATCAAAAAATATAACATTAATACTCCTAAGAGTGAGCAAATTATTCCAGTTTATAGCAGTAATTTCTCCATATTTTTTTTAAATATATAAAGAATATCGTGAAGAACAACTTAAAAATTGATAGCAATATTGAAGAGCTATGTAAAGAATTTTACCTAATATACGCAAAATTAAGCATAATCAAAAGATGGATGAAAAAATATTAGGTACGTTTGTTAGGTTATTTTCGTACCATATGGAGAATGTGTCTGTAGTTAAATTTTGTTATATTGAAATGAAGTGTGTCTTTCACATATCAGTCTTTCTGAAATGAATGAAAAATCATCAAGTTTTCACTAGTGCCTGACTCTTCCATAAGTATGTATAAGTATAAAACGAAAATTGACAAGCTTATATTATAGGTTGTGTATCAAAATAAATTAGTGCAAATGCACGAAGTCTATTTCTCAGGTCACACATTTAAAAGAATTGAACATTTGAAAGACTTACAGGTCTTATATGGCATGACACACATCATCTATCTTATCGTGTTTTGCTCGTTGATGCACCGACGATGATACGTACATTCACCGACAATAAAAATTGGACACCTAGATTCTGAAATACTCGCCCCCCTGCAAGGCGTTATGTGTGTTGCATAACTCTGCTGCGAGTGGATTTTAATAGCAAATTTTCAGTGACTGTACATTCTTCTGATTGATTGGTTTTTATTATTTAGCGTCGCTTTCTTCCAATTTTGGCTAATCGCGAAGATGAGGAAGAGTGATGTTATGATGAAATTGACGAAGGGACGGCCACAGAGAACACCTATATCCAAGCCCGGATTCGAACCCGTGACTCTTGAGGTCGTAGTGCGCTGTTCTAACCACTCTGCCGTGGAGGTTGGCGACATGTTCATACCTTTACGCCAATGTTTTCATTACATCATTTAACTTACATAAATTTTAAAAAAATATTTCCTTGTGTTACTTGACTTTATTCAGTAATCACCCCGAATTCCACACCATCAGCAACAAATGCCGTGGAAATATTTTCTCCCTGGCGTCCCCATTAACACTTGCCTTATTTGCAGACAACCGAATCACAGATTCACACTTGATTCTGTAGCTGGTAATCGAAAGAAAATTTACTCAAATATAACTACAAATAAGAGGCTATTAGTGTGTTCCCAAAGAATAATACGCTATTGTGGAAACAGTGATGGTGGAAAACAAGTCTGGGCTCTTGATTTTAGGCACTGATAAAATTCGAATATACTGTATACGAGGTGTGGCAGAAAAGTAATGAGACTGATTTTCTTTCTTTTTACAAATCAAGGTTATTCCCTTCAAAGTAGTTCCCTTTGACAGCTAGACATCGACGGAGGCGTTGTTTCCATTGTTCGTAGCAGTGCTGGAAGGCTTCTGCTGGAATACCTTTCAACTCGTCGTTTACGCTCTTCTGGATATTATCCAAAGTACAAAAATGGCACCCTTTCAAGTAGTTTTTGAGCCAAGGGAATAGAAATAAGTCCCAGGGATTGAGATCCGGCGAATACGGGGACTTGGAAACCCACACGAATGCTTTCTTCTGCTAAAACTTCATTGATAGAGACTGTCGTATGACATGGGGCATTGTCTTGCTGCAGCATCCAAGTGCTAAAATTTGATGGACGGTAAAGTGGTTCAAATTTAACTCAATGCTCATCATTTTCAACGTCAATTGACGATCTGACCTAACAATAGACCTCTCTCTTTCCACATTGCCGTCCGTTTTTTGAGGTTGAATGTCTTCCAGCACGAGGTTCGTCTTCCACTTGTTCTCGGCCTTCTAAAAATGACTTGTACCATCTGAACACTTGTGCCCTGAATAGGGAATGTTCTCCATAAGCCCTTTGTAACTTTTTATAAGTCACAGTAGCGGATTCGCCAAGCTTTACGTAAAATTTGATGGCAAAACATTGCTTAAACATTTTTGCCAATCAATTTCGTATTTGCACCTCACAAACACACCACTTCAGACGTTCTAAACAATTTTGTAGCAACTGTAGTATGTTCAAACTTGTACTGAGTAAATGGCATGGGTTAACCTAACTGCCATCTGAATGGAAAGCGTCGTCGATTCGTTCGCAGTGTTGCCAGTCTCATTACTTTATTACTTTTTTGCCGTACCTCGTATATGCCGCTTGAAATGTCGTTAGCCAGTTATAAAATGTCCTCTAACTTTTATCAATTTTCAAAACTCTGTGAACACTACATTTTAGAACCTATGAAACTAAAATTGTTGCAGTGTCATGCGCTACATCTTGATAATAATATACGAATATATATATATATATATATATATATATATATATAATGTGTTTTGATGTCTTACTTCTATGATGAATAAATAAGTCGCAATGATGTGACATGGGTTTGAAGTCACTACAAAAACGCGAATCTTCTAAACCCAGGACAGTTTTAATTATTTCATGTGAGCAACCAATATTCACAATATCGAACTGGATCCTATGGTTCTGGCCACAACTGCATTGTTACGTTTAGGTCGTTCGCTGGCCTAACAGCTTGGCTACGAGAGGAGTTTAAATGTGACAAGGGGGAATAATTATGTTCCTTAGTCCTTCACCTATTTATTATGCAGAGGCTTTACAGGTAAGGGAGTGAACACGCCTGAGCCGGATTTGAACTACTAAACACTGATACTTAAATTACTATTGTTATCACTGTATCTGCTCTGGTCCGCCGGCTGGGTCGCGTCGCGGCACCGTGTGGTCCGTCGCGGTGCGTACTTTGGGCACTGCCCAACCTTCGCACGGACGCACTTCACGAGTCGCACCACTTTACCCAACCGCTCACCTTGCCCGCTCTCTTAAGACTCTCCCTGGCGACCTCTTGTCACCGGGGAGCTGTGATGATGTAGCATTTTGTTTCCGGCTCGTGACAGTATGGAGACGTCATCACGTTTGGAAATTCCACGTTGAAATGGCCGCCTTAAAATGCATGGTGATGTTCTTGCTGGAGAGGCTACACGTAAACTGTAGAAAAAAAACAAAATTCCTTACTTGGTGCGAGGGATTCATTTCGGAAAGGCCGACCTCCGCGGGGGAGTGGTTAGTACAGTGCTTTACAAAGTAACAAGATCTATACCTAGACGAAGATCGACCCAAAAATTAGGATTGACCGGTCGATCATGTTCGACTTGGGATCCCGAAAGACGGATTCTGGTATCGTTTCAACGTCTCGAAATTTGTCAGAGAATGCTTTTGATGATTGACACGATGTCATGTGAAAAGACAAATGGTAAAGAAAAAGGTTTCTCTCGGTCTAACAACTGTTCAAAAGTCCCTCACAAGTTATATCTTTCGCGACTTTGACGCTCCTGTCACGTTGACGTTAGCTGACAGAAGAAAGAAACTTATTTCACTTAAGTGATCGGAAATTAATATACGTAAAGAGCGTCTTGGTCTTAAAGCTCTGTGACATGATTCATAAGGACCTTTAAAATTGCAACAATAAAACCCTCAACGATGTTGATATTTTCTTTATTTGTTAAGGGCTTAAATAAATTTATTGCTCCTTCGATAATATACAACATTAATATCATATCTATTTTTGTTAAAATACTGACCTCCAGGGCGAGAATCCCGTGCGGGGAATGGGTGTTCTTTGAAAGTATGTTGTACTCGTGCAAGGTGAGAAATAATTTATTTATTAACTTTTGAAACCGCACTATTCTTTTGGTAACAGTTAAGCCTTGTCTCCATGTTAATAAAACATAAAATACTGACAAAGGCAAAATTTTATAGTATGAAAAATATATACACTAAAAACGTAACGTTTTTGGTGAAGTTTCGTCTGAAGAAGACCGTGTTAGAGGATGGAAACGTTACGTTTTTAGTGTATATATTTTTCATACTATAAAATTTTTCCTTGGTCAGTATTTTATGTTTTACTATTCTTTTGTGTATGCTCTGCAATGGAATATAGAGGATTGTAGTGTCTCTTTATGCCTTAAAATATGCGTGTTTTTGGCAGATATAATATCCCTTGCGTAGGTAACATATATAATCATGAATACAAATAGACATAAACAAAAGTAACCGTATTGTATAGTTTCTTCGGTATCTTTACACTCTACTCATTGGAACAAGGACGTTGAGAAGCGGTTTGCTACACATGCACGAACATTTGCACTGAATGATGCTTTTTAATTATTATTTCATTAGCATTTACTGATTGGTTATAAAGGGTGCCCCAACAAGAACGCCGGTTTGAATTGTTCTATTGTCTTGTCGTTCGAGGATGGAAATGTCACGACTGTGAACGGAGAACGTCACCGAAACATGGCTACGAAATGGTTGTGGCCTTATTTGTATGGCGTGGATGTTGAACAATTGTGTTTCCAGCAGGATGGCGCTACCTGCCACACCTCTCACGACACGATTGCTTTGCTGCACGACATATCTCCGGGCAGGGTCCTTTCGCGCAACGGCGACAGAACTAGCAAGCGAGGGCATGTGACCTGACACCCTTAGGGGGTATGTGAAATCGCAGGTTTATGAAAACAATCCCAGAACCCTAACAGAACTCAAGAAGGAAATTTGACGTACTATCGGCCAAATCGAGGAGCAAGTTTGTGTAAGCGTCATCAGAACAAGTGGTGGGCCACATATGAGAGATATTGTTTTTCATACCCTTTGTAATGATGTAGAAAAATATAGGCCGTTTCATGAAAATAAAATATTTTTTAACGTTATTAAATCCAGCGTTCTTGTTGGCACACCCTTTACTTGAAAAGCTCAACCACATTTTTAATAATTTGTCTAGAACTTTGAAAGAGAGACCACATTTTTGTGTAATTACATTTTGTATTCTAAAAACTCAATATGCTGACCAAGGCAGAAATCTATTTTATTATAAAACATAAACTAAACGTAACGTTTCAACCTTCTAGCAAGGTCTTCATCAGACTCTGTATCAAGTACAACTGAAACAAGGTACAAAAAAGGACGATATATATACACCTAAATATCTCCCCTTCAGACTATTAGAAAGTTGTTTTCCTGGAACATTCTAGCAGGTGGCCTTCCCTTGTCAACTGTACTTTCGCCTGACAGGCTATGTATCTAAACATTTTCTTTCATCTAGAAGGTGGTTGAACTCTTTATCTCACGCTCTTTTTCCTTCATTCTTCTTCCTTCTTCTCTCCTCTTTCTCTCTCTTGTCCTTTCCACTCTTTCTAACACCTTCGTCCATTCTTTGTTTATCTTCAGTCCCCCATTCCAGTTCATTGTGTCTTCTTCACCGTTCTTCTCTATTTCCTTGGCCTCCTTCCATTTTCTCCCTTCCTATCTGCTTAGCCTCATCCCACTCTATGTCATGTCCTGTTTCTCTCGTGTGTTAAAATATCGCATTTCTCTCTCTCTTAAGTCGTACATCATCCCTATGTTCTTTCAATCAGTCTTTCAGCCTCTTTTTCGTTTCTCCTATGTACACACTCTGACATTCTTTACATTTCACTTCGTAGATAATCCCTTCCTCTTCTCTGTTTTCCTTTTTCTTGTTTGCATTCTTCGCTATTCTTAAGATGCTTCTCCCTCCCTTCCTGTAAGTTTTAATGCCCGCTTTCCTAAGCACTTTACATATCTTTTCTGTGGTCTTCCCCATACTCCTTATTCCAAAACTTCTCTCTTTTTATTTCTCTTCCTCTTTTCTTTCTCTTCCTCTTTTTCTTTCTCTTCCTCTTTTTCCTTTTCTTCCAATTCTCCCCTGCCACTTTTCTTCCTTCTTCTGTTTATGTCCAGTCTATCCTCCTTCTCGTAGCCATTCTTTTCCAGCTGTTTCCATAGACTATTTATTTTGCCATCTTTTTCACATTCTTTCGTGAATATTTTCTTGATTCTCTCCTCCATATTCTTTATGAAATTTCTTGTTGTCACCTCACTTACATCACTTCCTTTGTGGCAGAATACCCCTGCTGCATATTTGACCGCGAAAATTGCACTGAAAGGACTCTCATATTATTTTTTATTTTACATAATTTTGTATTTGTTGTGATTTCATACATATTTCTTTATTTTGGTATTTTTTTATTTTTGAGTCATTTCTGCAATAATTTATTTCAAATAATAATGACTAACGATTTTATGTAATATTTGACGTTGGAACTACAGTATTGCTAAGAAACGTGGAATATTTTTAAAGTACTGAATGAGTATATCATATAGATACGTAGATAACAAGTTTAATGACCAGCAATAATTTCTTGAGGCCTACTTTTTTTTGTCTTAGGATATTTTATGCAGCTTTTCTACTTTGACTTAATGAAATAGATAAGAAGAGAGCACAGAAAACATGTTCTATGCCTGTTCTTTGATACAAAACGTGTGTGAAATTTTATGTGCGTGTGAAATTTTATGTGCATGTGTAATTTTATGTGATTATATGTAATCATATAAATACATATGGACCATTCCAGTTTAGGATAGGTCACGTAACTCTTAATTTTTAAAATAAAATTTCCATACCCTTGTGCTGCCAATAAAAGAATAATAACTTATTCACAAAATAACTTTGATTTTTTTTTAAAAAAAATGTAATGGCTGTTTTCAATATGATAAAAACATGTAAAATTCCTATACGAGAAAGCTCTAGGCCTCATTTCATAGTTTTGCTCTAATTTTAAACAGTCTTTACATTCTTACAGTTTACCGAGAACAGAGAAGATCAAGTGAGCAAACTAGTAACAGAATATAGGGCCTCCCCCGATGGCGCAGTGGTAGCATCGCCGCCTTGTAATCAAGGGGTCCCGGGGTCGATACCCGGATACATAGTGGTTCGGATACCACTTTAAACTGTAGGTCCAGTCCCGATTAACCTTAATGTGCATAAAGTTGACTTAAACACCAAATCAATCAATAGTAACAGAATGCAGTATACGGTAGTTTGAATTATTTGAAGAAGAAAGTATAGGGTTGCCATATTTCATAAGTAAAAACCCGGAACTCTACTGACCGGAAGCTTGTTGGGGAGCAAGAGAGAGGGGGTGAGGCTGAACCCAACAAGGCAGTACGTTATGTATTATATACAGTCCCACTATCATTAAGAGACAGAAATTAACTTCGAAGTTTATCATTAAACTTGAAATTTCTTTTCGGTGCCATAATGAACTAAGCTGCTATCTCCCAACGTGAAAAATTTATTTCAAAGTGCGGTCTGGACAGATATGCATCCGAGCACTGACTGCTGACAGTGGAAGAGAATCTTAACTGGCATTCAGCCATTACCTTCTCTATCTGAAAGCCTAATAGCTTGATCCAATCACGTGGCTAAGCGTCAGCAACTTGAGGCGAGATAGCCGCCACGTTTGATTTTCTTCTTGGGGATCAATGTTGGACCTTTTTAGTGAATATGGAATTGTAATGCAAATTTAAGAACTGTAATCGAGTTTACATGACGTATAAATATGCTTAAATGTACAAAAGGTATGGTGTATAAGTGTTGTGAGCTCAATTACAGAGGCAATTATGATAAAAGATGTAAAAGTAACGTTCACATTTCTTCGACGCGTAGGGCAATTCCATGTGATTCGGTCCCTACAAAAAACTTCAAGTTAAATAGGTTTTATACTCATAAATAAATAACAGAAAAAGTTCATGATGCAAAGATTTCGTGTGTCCGGAATAGGCATCTAATATACTCTTAGATTTGGTTAAGTTCTATCTTTTGTCAACATTTTTTTAAAAAAATTTCAAATAATTTACCCTGAATTACAATGTTAAGATTAACGTTAAGATGCGTTGTTGCTTATGATTGCAAAATTATTTGTTTCACGATTTAGTCAACGTTTAAAATATTACGATTATGTCAACCAAAGCAGTTTGTTAGTGTAAATGTTATGCAAGCATTGGATAACATATTCATATAATTTCCACAAATTTTCAGTTTCAAAATATGCTTAATGAAAGAAAGCTATACAACTGGGCCAAATTGATACATGTGTACATTTGCATTCTTATTTTACCCCGCTTTTATGCTTCTTTAGGCTAATCGGAGGCTAATGGAAGATATGTTATGCATTCAAATACGAAGTTACGATGTGTAATAAGAACTTCGATGAAATATTCGTGTCTAAAATTATCCAATAATATATTACTTATGTTTCAAACACAAATGTTTTCACACAGAAACCATTTTATTACCTAACTATGTTAATATGAATTACAAATGTAGTAAATTTTTCATGTGAACTGTTTTTTATTGTTTGTATTTGTGAAGCCTAGATGTTCGTAACTTTGATTATTATATCAGTGATAAAGTTTAATGTTTCCTAATTCACTAACATTCTTCACGATTTTTTAATCGAGTGTAAATACAGTGTAAGGAAATATTCCAAAAAAATATTTTCCAAATGAACGCTAAGATCGAAATATTAATCTACTTTTTATCAATGAAAATGTTGAAACTCTTAAGTTATTTTCACAGAACTTACTAATGACAATGAAAAGATTCAATTTGTTTAATTTCGTTCAATAAAGTCAAAAGGGTCGAAATTACAATGTGACAAGTGCTTTAGGTTTAGTCTCTATTCACAGAAATGTAACATTGCCCTTGTACCAATTTCTTTCGCTTTTGCTGAAGGGTTATAGAAATTAAGTTATTGTATTGAGATTGTGTAGCTACAGAGAATATCTGCATTATCTGATTGATTAATTTTGGCTAAAGTTGAAGAAAATTTAATTGCTTAGGTAACTTGGCAAGTTATCACTCCCACTCATGACCGGATCAAGAAAGTGTGGGGCGTTACCCCCACACCCCCTATACGCCTTCATGGCGTGGTGCTAAGCACAGGGAAGAACTTTACCTTTTTTACTTTTCAAGTTTACGGTCAACCTAACATGCAGGATTTTGATTTGATCCATTGATTTTTACATACAAAAGCTGTACCAAGTTTTACTGTAGTTGAAAAATATTCCGGATACTTTTCAAGGAAATACAATGTTTACATTTTTCCGCCAGGAAGTTTCTAACGGTTTTCAACCCTTTCTTTGTGCTATGGTAGGAATTTTTGTGGTGGCCATAGTGACTTCCTGAATGAAACTTTTGGTGTAAATATTCAATATTCCACTTTTTTCCTTCTAACTATATTCGTCTGGAGGGTAAATGTGAAAATTTAACTAACTAACTCTCTAGCCTTCTTAATCCGAAGGTTCATGGCTGCAGCAACACAAGCCTTCCATCTATCTATATCCTGAGCAAGATCTATATACTTTTTCCATCCCTACCGATTTCCTTTAGGTCCATCTCAACGTTATCCCTCCATCTTCGTCTTGGCCTTCCTACAAGTCTCTTACCATCAGGTTTCCCAACAAGAATCCTGTAAACTCCTCTTTCCTCTCTCATTCGTGCCACACGGCCTGCCCACCTAAGTCTTCTTGATTTAACCATTCTAATAATATCTGGACATGAATACAAATTATGTAGTTGTAAATTATGTAACCTTCTCCACTCACCTGTCTCCTCATCCCTTTTAGGTCTAAATATTTTTCTAAGGATCTTATTTTCAAATACTCTCAATTTATGTTCCTCTTTCAATGTAAAGGACCAAGTTTCGCATCCATATAATAATACAGGCAAAATTACTGTTTTGCATATTTTAACTTTTAGTTTTTTAGATATTAAACGAGAAGACAAAAGTTTATGAAGAGAAAAGTAACATGCATTTCCTGAATTAAGCCTGCTTTTTATATCCTATTTAATATCATTTTCATTTGTTAGTATTATTCCTAAGTTTTAAATTATTCCTAAATTATGAAAATTTAACTTCATAAAATAAATAAATATACCTTAATTCTCTACGATAAAAATATGACATGGGGTTTACAGAGTTAAGACGATAGCCTCCAGATGATGACTCCTTGACTGAGCTCTTCTGCCTGAACCTCAATATGGTCTTGGTTCAGCGCTGTAAGCAGACGGAAATTAAATTAGCATTATTACTACTGGATGTCAAATTAATTGAGGGTACAAAGGGTACATTTCTGATCAAAGAATTTAGTGCCTTATAATATACCCCTGTATCCTACCGTTCCTGTGTCACTGATCTAGTACATATTGCCTAAGTTACTCTTACATAAAAATTCTACCTCAAATACTTTGTTGTGAGGAGAAACAGCATTGTTTCAATATCATATTTAATTGGAGATAAGAGCTCGTTGAATTATCAAGCTCACCTTGACAATTGATGTGTGTGGATGTGATTGGGGATTCGTAAGGGTCTGCCACAACTTGTCCCTCTGGTGTCGTAAGCATAGGTGATGCCCCTCTGAGCATAACTCATGTTCATATGTGTTGTGGTAGCATAAACTGTAGGACATCCCATAAGAAAACCATTCAATTATACAGGTCAAGCAGGCTTATAAGGTTCATTATAGGGCGGGCCTCCGTGGCGGAGTGGTTAGCACGCTACGACGCAAGGGGTCTCGGATTCAAATCCCGGCCTGGTCATGGGTGTTCTTTGTGAGTGTCCCTTCATCAATTTCATCATATCCTCATCTTCGCGATTAGCCAAACGTAGCAGAAATGCAAAGTAAATGCATTGCAGTTGCATATGGAGGGTTCAAAGTTCAAGTTTGCCAATTCCGTAACAAGTCAATTGCGAGAAAGCAGATCTCATTTTGAACTACGGAAGACTTTCTAACGTTTTTGCTGTTTCAGTAATGTAGTAACAAATTTTATTAGTAATTTTAGACAATATGCAACTATTACTGTTGTTCTTTATGAGTGTCCCGTCATCAATTTTATCATATCAACACTCATTCTCATCGTTGCGAGTAGCCATACGCGGCAGAAAAACGTCGTCAAATATATAAAAATCAAATTCAAACGAAATTGGCTTTTTGTGTGGTTGATATTTGCCGCATGAAATTGAACTATGAACTTGTATTGCATCACAGATTCAGATACGTACATACAGTGGCGGCGATTGGGTTCCAAAACTGGGGGGGGGGGGGCAAAGACAGTATATTTCCCTTTGTAGATAAGGTTTAGGATAGTGCGGGGGTAAAAATGGCGAAAAGTGGGAGGCAGCTGCCCCCTCGCCCCCTAATCGCCGTCACTGCGTACATATGTATTTAATAAAAGTATTAGCTACACTCTATCCCGGGTATCTGTGGAGCGAGGAAACGAAAACAAGTCTCTGCGCAAGTAGTGATTCGGGATGGTTCGGCCAATGAACTCGTGAGAGCCGAGAGGGGAAGTGAGTTCAGGTACCAGCCATTTGCAGACACGCTCACTGCTTCGCTCCACCAACTCAACTCGCAGTCTCCCCTTTTCTGCCGTTATGCGCGGCTTTGCTCCAGAGATTCCCGGGACAGGGTAGAGTTCTACAAAATCAATTATTAAGTTATGGCAGCATTAATATGATTTGCTTCACTTTAACTTTTTTATTACTATCACCCCTACCGTCTGAAAGGAAAAACCATTGAAAATAAGTTCCGTGTGTCTAAATTTTCTGTCTTATTTTACCGTTCACTTCTATGAACACAAACGAATCATTTGCTACTGGGTACTACTTTGGATTCAGGACCCTGTGCCTTGGCCTCCCCGATGGTTTAGTGGTAACGTCGCCGTCTTGTAAGGGGTCTCGGGTTCGATACCCGGTGGAAACACAAGTGGTCCATCCACTTTAGACTGTAGCTCCAGTCCCAATTAGTCTTCTTCTGTATAAAGTGGTGTTAAACCAAACCTTAAACTGAAACCTCAGACCCTAGGTCTGAATTTTCTTGTTAGATGAAAACAGCAATTTGAAACTTATCATGGCACTTCTCCTTTGTTGGTGGAGGCACATAGTGGTTCGGATCCCACTTTAAACTGTAGGTCCAGTCCCAATTAGCCTTACTGTGCATAAAGTGGACGTGGAATTAAAACACCAAATCAAACCAAATCAATGTTAGGCATGCATTTAGGCCCGGATTTGGAAATGGAAATGTGGTCTCTATCCATAAAAATGCCTCTACTACATGGTAATTCAAAATGAATGGTGCAACTTTACACAGTTATTATGGCGTAACTATTTGAGATAGAAAATCAAACAAGGCCTCAATATAAATAA
Organism: Lepisma saccharinum; assembly: GCF_977018435.1. NCBI lineage: Eukaryota > Metazoa > Arthropoda > Insecta > Zygentoma > Lepismatidae > Lepisma > Lepisma saccharinum. The sequence continues at coordinate 13,495,129 of NC_139232.1, forward strand.
AAAACTATGGAAGTTTTCTTCTCACTAAGTGGGCTTATACTGCTTTGCTGCTGTTCCACCAGGATCGCCAGTGTTGCAAAATGTCTAGTGACCAGTAGAAGGTATGTTGTGTGTTGGTGCTATCAAGAACTGATTCACTCACAATGGTGCAAAGACATTTCCACATGCGTTTTGGTAGTAATGCACATTTGTCGTCCTTCCGAAAGATTTGCCAAAGTTACAACTGTGAAATGTTAGTGTTTCGAAACCATGGACAATGGGTTGCTGTCTCGTGCATAGCATGTACTTGATTATCGTTTGGATGTTTACCGCATTACACGTTGTTCCCATGTTGAATCTTTGTAATGTGAGTCACGTCCACAGTTTTTCTTCATGTTGATGCCTTTTCTGATTTTCCATCATAAATATGAACGTCATAATAACTGTGTAAAGTTGCACCATTCGTTTTGAATTACCGTATCCTGTATTTTGAAATGGGACATGGTGTGAGAAAGACACTGCTGTGAAATATAACGAAAAATAAGTTTGTTCGCGTTGTGCTCGCATGGGCTGTTCGAGACTAGGCATAGGCCATTAGAGTTCTGACCTATCGCTTAAAAATGGAATCAGAATCACTATGTCAAGGTTTGTATTATGTCCACTTTATACTCAGATAGGCTTATCACGACTGGACCTAGAATTTAAAGTTGTATCCGAACCACTGTGCAATGTGCTTCAACAAGGGATCGAATCCGGAAACCCTTGATTACAAGGCGACAACCTTACTACTACGCCATCGGGAACGCTCTCATTGTGGACAAATGCAATTTCTTGGAGATATGAATTAACGTGTTCAAAGATGATAGTTCGCGAATGAGTGTGTTTAAAATGTTACAGATATAAACAGTGGAGCGAACGTTTGAAAATCATTGGGTGAGCTAAACTCTGAGATTTGTTTCGTGATTGTACGTAGTAAAATATATCATAAATGTGCTGAGGATTTGCCATAAGATGCCTTTCTTGTCGCTTCGCCAGAAAATGTACGCTTTTACGTTTAATAATAGTTTCTGGCTATAGCTGAGAAGAATATGCGAATTTTACATTGGCGGCTTTTGCCTATTTTTGTCGTAAGTTCATATTTCCTGGATAACTCCTATTTGAGTATCTAATTCTTGAAAATTATGAAAAATATGTCGATGTTCTTCAATTTTAGTGCCTATTTTGTATCTTCCGTTCTCCTTTAACCACAAATTTTGAGTTTTTATTGTCTATCGATTCTGCGTATAATCCCCTTCCTACCTTACTTCCGTAATAATGAATTGACCACTGATAACTGATAGTGTAAATAATAAACACTAAAAACTATCACAGTGCTCTTTGTAGCTCAGTCAGTAAAGGCATCATGCTGGAAAAGATCTTATCGGCGATATAACAAATTATGAAATAATTTGTTAACACTCGGTCACTAATTAGGTTTGTGAGAATTCTTTAAATGCCTAAAGATGAAACCTTTTGTTTTCTTAGGCGCAGGGATTTCATTTTTAAGATAAAATATAGTGAATATACCAATATTAGAGTTTGCAACAGTTATTTGGAATTGGAATTGAACTAAGGGTAACATTCAACTAGTGTACAGAAAACACTAGTTGGATATATTTATTTTCAATTTAAATTATTTCGTCTCTATTATGACTATGAAAATATATTACCCAGATTTAATCTCAGGTCATTAGTAGATAGGAGAAGTAATATTGAAGTCAACTTTATAGATAATATTTTGAATAGCAAAATATCATGCTCCAATATTCTTATGAAATTGGACCTAAAAGCACCAGCATATGGTGTTTGAAACTATCGAGCAATAACAGTGATGCATAAGGGTAATGTGAGAAAGTAATTTTACATGATTTAGTAACTCAATATAATATTATCAAGAATGGTTGAATATATACATATTTTGTTTGGATTCTCTGGTGTTTAAAATATGTCTTAGGTATTCAATTACTTTATATTACTGTTTACATTATATATTTCTTCTTTTATTTTTATGTTAATTTTCTCCTTTATGTGCTTATGAGTCTATGTGTGAAAGTGCTGTACTTTGGAACTTTCTGTATACTGCACTATAAATACTGTTTGAAATAAACAAATAAAATCGCGTTTTTCTAGGATTTGTAACGTCGAAATTTGGAGTCAAAATTGTTGCTAAGAAAATTTGTTTGCCTTAGTAGCTCCTACACGCTGTAAAGTTTACGTGATCATGCGCTGTAAATGTCCCGTACCGTGTGTACTCCGCGACTCGACACTCGTCCTTACAAACAGAGAGAAGGATTGATTGATTTGTTGTTTTAAGTCCACTTTAGGCACAGTAAGGCTAATCGGGACTGAACCTACAGTTTAAAGTGGGATCCGAACCACTTGTGCCTCCACCGGGTATCGAACCCGGGACCCCTTGATTACAAGGCAACAACGCTACCACTGCGCCATCGGGAGGCCCCCGAGAGAAGGAACAAAACAGAAAACGATACAAGTATTTCAACTCCAGACGATACCGAGAGCGAGACGATACTGATAAATGTAATCTCGATAACATCCATATTTTCTTACACTGTGCATAAAGTGGAATTAAAACACCAAATCAATCAATCAATCAATCAGTGTTCCAGAAGATGAAAAAAATCGCGATTTTCCGATAAGAATCATGACTTTGCATCACACGTGCCCTTAGGGACTAGGCATATCTGAACTGATATATTTCAATAAATCATCTTTCTGTGCAATATCAATAACAAGTTAAGAAAATTCATGATAAGAAGGAAATCACTCTCTGATAGACTGGCAACCCAAAAATATAATGCAAATATGCTTGATCTCATTCTTTCAGACAATATTCCCATGGAGGAAAGAGCGGTGAAGATGTATATTCTGTTCATTAGCTGCAAATACGTTTGACGCTGACTGTACATATTGCTCAACAATACAGCAACAGTATGTGACTATTTTATAAGAACGTAATTTTTACATTGTTCAAGAAGTACGTAGCACACACTACAGGGAAATTTACAATTTTGATAAAAAAAAATGCTGAAAATTGAAGTGTCTAGTATGAGAGATAGCCAAGTTCCGTGGTGTATTTGGTTGCATTTGAATGGCATTTCGTTGTGAAATTGGCTGTTTCAGACTTATCTATCCAACTTTGATAAAGTCTCCATGGGTTGTGACTGTCTCTGAAATACAATTTCTCAAGGACATTCTAAAAACCTTTTTCTTGCTTCATATCCCAACGTTAACTAACAATGAAGGAATTGGTTACTTTTGATATTAGACCTACGAACCGTAATTGTAAATCTGTTTTGCAATGTTCCAGTTGGTACCTTATCTACTCAGCAATTAATGCTCGTTTGCAACAGTCAAACTGTATGGGGATGTTTTGAATGTCTTCAGATATCCCCATAGAAATAAGTCAGGGGGAGTTAAATCTAGAGATCGTGGCGGCCAAAAACGTTTTTGTTTTTAATCAGTCGTTCGGCACAACCTCATGTGAACGACACGTTTGTGAGCTCTGTGTAATTTGTAATCCATTCTGTAATGTGATATTAATGTAATTGTTATATATTGCATTAACGTGTGATCACCAACCACCACTCCTAATCAATTATTTACTTCTACTTTCAGGGAAGGAAAAGCTGAGTATCGGAGCAGCGGAACCAGTCCGCATAGTGTTAGAGTGCGACGGAACACAGATAGAAGACGGCGAGTATTTTCGAACTCTCCCGAATAACACAATTTTTCTTATCTTACGGCAGGGAGAGCGCTGGTATCCAGCTGGCGTCGACGTCATCAGAGCTGGTAAAAATCAAGAACCTTTTACTTATCTTTTCCCTATTTCTTGTTTTGTTGTAAATAACTAGTTAACTAAATCTAAATAGACAATGCTTGAAGGTTGTATGTACCTGGATGCAGTGAATTTAACAATATTCATGAAGGGGCAATCCAGAAATGCATGTTTATAAGTGTTATCGCTAGGGAAAGGATTTTAAGGTTGAAAAATTATGGTCGGGAAAGGGAAAAAAGGTTCTGAAAATGCTTTCAAAAAGGTTCAAGAAAAGTTTCTGATAAAATTCCTTTATTCAATGCCCTCTTTTTCGCCGGCTTCTGTATATAATGCGCGCGGACCGCATGGAGAACTTTTGTTCTGCAGAATTAGTTGTGTTTTTTCTCGCGGGTTTTGCTGCATTATCTTGGTAACTATTGGGACTGCAATTATTATATTATACCATCTTGTATCTCTCGTTCTTCTCTACAAAATAAGACTGTAAGATTTTATGTAGCTGCTCCAATTTTTTGACAAAACATGAAATGAAGAGGAAGGAAACAGGTGCTGAAGCATCAAAGAGGGAGTAAAATGTGGCTAAGTGTGCTAATCTCACGAAAAGGTGCAAAAAGGTGCAACAAAGTGTGTTAATTTTACTTGATTGCATGTCCTAAAATACATATCTCAAACGATCGGTGTGAAAACAGCTATATTTTTGGAAAGATGCTGCACCTTAAAATCCGTTCCCCAGTTATCGCCATTGAAAACTGGAAAGACCACTTTGCGCGCAAGAGTGAAGTTATTCTCTTCCTCAGTTGCGCCAGGTCACGAGCGAAGAAAAACTGTGGCACACGAATTTTCCTATGGCGGCAAACGTAGTTTTAAGACTGGTTATTTAATATAAACAAACGATAATTATGAGAAAATATTAACAAAGAGTACCTTACCTGTATTCCAACGCCAGGAACTTTGAGATTAAAATATCGATGTCACTGTACTTTCAAGGACTTGTTAGTAATGTTTATTAACATTGAGGATTCGACGCCAGTGGTCCTGGATTCGAATCCTGGCCTGGGCATGGATGTGTCCATTCATCAATTTTATCATATCATCATTCATCCCCATCTTCACAAATTAGCCAAAAGTGGAACAAGAAGCGAAGTGAAATAAAGCAAATCAATCAATCAATCAATCAATTAATATTGAGGATTCCACAGTTGCTGTCCGCATAGTTTTAGAATTAGAAGTGGTGACCATATTAGTGGTGACATCACGATTGAGTCCAAACCATGGAAGAAGTAACAGAAACATACAACGCAAGAGTGGGTATCGTATTGTGATTTGTGGACATTGAAAATTTGGTAACCACTATGCATGTAAGCAATACACAAACTACTTGTAAGCATGGCATGAAGCTAAAATTAATATTTTACGATCGTCTATCCAGAGCTTAATTATTTTAACTCGCTTTGGAACTCCTGGTTAACTTCTATCCGTAGCTCAATTAATTTCATGTATTTAAATATTGAAATATTCCAATCGGTTATTACAAAGTTGAATCACTTGCGACATGGCTTGGAACACTTTGAGTGTTAACAAACTCTTAAGGTTTTACGTAATGTTTATCATCATAAAATTTTGTACAAATACATTTAGGCGAAGTATATAATAATAATAATAATAATATTAATAATAATAATAAATCGTCTTTATTATAGGGGGCGTGTTTCGGCCTCGAGGGCCGCTCTTACAACAAACTCTTGTCTGGGTGATTAATACAAAGTAAAGTAATAGTAAAGTGCAAATGGAATATATGAACATACCCTGATTACATATAAGCTGGATGAACACTGAATATAAAAATAAAAATTAAATAGAAATAAGAAAGAAAAACGGATTATATGTATAAACTAATAGACATAGATATCTAATGTTCGTCGCTTACACCTTTAGTACATATACATGTATGAACTCAGCTGGAACAACGAAAGAAACAGAAATATAGCAATAATAATAATAATAAATCGAAAAGACAAGAGAAAATTGTGAAATTTAGAATGCTAATAGTTATAACAAGTTTCATAAACAAAGTTGCCAATTATTGCAATGGATATATATTTATGTGGGAAAAGTTGCTCGTGACTATGTGCTTGGCTGCCTTGCTAGTAGATGATTTTTTAGTTTATTTTTTAACTGCTTATGACAATGGATGGATGTTAGAGAGGTTGGAAGGGAATTCCATTCTTTGGTGGCAGATACGGTGTACGATCTTCACCTAATTATGGAAATTATCTCAAAATTCTATCCTATGCTTGAAATATGAAATACCACAGGAAATGAAGATAAAAAGGGCTTTTAACGTAGAATTAGGGCTAGGATGTTGATGACCAATCATCTATCTTTCTGGGAATTGAAGACAATGTTAAACCTTATAGAAGTCGATTTCGCTTCAGTTAGAACTAGAAAACATTGTTTTTATTTTGCATTTTCTGTCCTTTCTGGTTTTTAGGTTATTTTTCAGTATTTTTTCCCGTCATTATTGCATATTTTGTCATTTTTTAATTTTATTTATTCTCCTTCCCAGTTGTTTCATGAATTTTAAATGTATTCGCAAGCATAACTTGCATATTTAAATTCACTAAAATGGTATTTTAACAAGTACGCAATTAATCGTAAATATGGTCAATGTAAAAGCACAATATTATTTTTACCTGACATCTTTGGAAATGGATTTTGTGGAATTAATTTTGTTGAATTAGTTTTTCCTCCAGCAAACTTAAAATAGATTGGGTGAAGTTTACTTTGAGTTTCCTTTGTTGGCGACTAGGATCGCTTTCATCTGTGATTTTAAAGTAAAATTTGTCACAACATTAAAAAAAAATGTAATCTGATATACACAAAACACAGCTGTGTTTTCAGATGTTGACTGACTACTGTTTCTTGCAAGGCTGCGGTAGGTGTATGTAACGTTGAAGCAATATAATGATGGTCAGAGGTTGGAGTACAAGCATCAGAGTTGGACGGACAGGAGAAAGAGGTATTCCAAAAGTAGCAATCCGAAACGTTTGCTGTCAATAGCTAGACACTGCACCAATTGTTCCTCCAACTCGGCTGAAAAATAGTTTCCTTCCCATCTTCCGCAAAACCGATTCTTGTGGTGTCTGGTTTGATGCAACTAAGTTAAATAAAGTTGTTCCGGGGACGTTAGGAAATTTCTTATTTCTTACATCTTGAATTGAAGGCACCATAGTTTGTTCTTCCCATACGTTTCGTTTCCTACTCATCTATAAAGAGATAACAAATATAATGGCAAGACTATATCTCTACATGTGGAATTCTATTTCATGTTGCAACACCCTATGGCAGGGGTTTTCAATTTTTTTCTGTCACGGCTCCAGCTGTCAAAATCTACACGCGGCTCCCCTCAACAATAATGGTTACGGCCCGTTTAGCCTTATCCTTATTGAAATAATCATCAGTAGGATTATGGATGGTTATTGTTGGTCATTGTTGATTATTAGTTCTTCTTGGAATCTTCAGGATAGTAGTCCTGGGGAGCTTCAGGAAGTTTTGTTAAATGCTAATTCATTTAGTGTGGGATGTGCAAAAGGTGCATGTGAACAAGTGGTTAAAGATTATGATTTAATCAAATTTTAGTTAGTTGTATTTTATCATGTGAGATGCTGGGTATTGAAGTTAACGAAAAGTTAAATTATTGGTTACGTATGGTACTAAGTTAGTAAGAATAATGAATGTTAGTGTTTAAGATACAGATATGATTGTCGAAATCTGTCCAATTATTTCCTCGGCTAGTCTTGAGGGTCTCGTTCTTCCTTAGTAGCCTCTTGTCTTCAGGTTGAAGGCATTGATTGTCTTTCTCAAGAGTGTCCTTCTTCAGGGTCGAATCCCTGCTCTTGATTTGGTGTACGTAGCGGACTCTAAGGTATAGTCCACGCGTTTACTTCGTTAACGTCCAAGAACTGAAGGAAGCCGCCGCCACGAACGTGGGTGGGTTAAACAGCGGGCGAGTTGTTTTCGTCCAATCACACTCAACCTTCAGCTGTCATTCTGCTCGTCTACTTCACGTGGAGTCTCAGTCACATGACTGCGGATACGCTGTTACCGTAGTTTGCAACTTCAATGTGGAGGCCGTGGGAAGGTGCTAATGCCCGTTAAATGTGAGTGTTGCGGCTAGTGAGCGCGCTCCGTGGACTCCAAAGCCAACCGGTCGTTAACGAAGCTAGCGCGTCGACTATACTGGGTTGCGTAGTCTTTCAGATCTCCTGGGTTCCTGTTGCTGCCGGGGAAGGTGAGGGTAGGTGAAAGAGGTATAGGGTTTCGGGATTGAATTTGGTAAGTTGTTCTTTGGACACCAGGTCCGGCTAATGTATTGAGAAAGTTGAAGTTTTCTGATCTTATAATTTCGTAAGTGTTTTTTGTACGTAAGGCCTCTCTTAACTGGTTAATTTGTGGATTGGAGGGGCATTCGTATACATTGTGTTCTGGGGTGTCTAACACATCTATACAGTCATTACAATAATCCGTTCTCTTCAAGTTAAATCTGTAAAGGTGTTGACCATAGGGCTTGTGGACTGTTAAGAAATGAATCAATCCTTTTGTAGGAGCAAAGTCTTCCATGGAGAGCCTTTCCTGGACATCTGGTAGTAGATTAAACAGTATTTTGCCCTGATCAGCGTTGGAATCCTCCGAGTATTCTTGTATGATTTAAATATTAATATCAAGAGCTGTTGGGGGGTGAAAGCTCCAATCATATCGATTATTTTTTCTTCGGTTTCTTTCTTGAAGAGTACTTACAAGCCCTTTTCTTGACCAAAAACCGGTAATAACTAAAAGTGCCATTGTCGATGTCGTGCGGAAGGCTCCAGTCGTCCGAAGAATCGCCTTTCTTTGAGAAGATCCAAGCTTTTTAACTCATGTTACTTTATTTAGTTCTGATGCCCACATAGGGGCTCCATACGCGACGATATACTTGAAGATTGATTTAATGTAAGCTTTCGTGTGGGATAGTGGAAGTCTGTAGCTAGAGGATCCTATTGTTGCTATCTTGTTGATCATATTTTCTGCCTTTAATGTTGTTATGTTAATATGACTTATAAAACGCATGTTTTATTGTGGTGTGATTCCCAGATATTTAGCCTCCCTAACAATTTTTCGTGTAGTATTTCTTAATTTAATTTTTGGATTTCTTCTACTGCTTAGCCTGCCTTTGAGAAGCAGACCGATCTCTAGCTTATCAGTTTCGCACCTGTAGGCGAAAGTATTGCAGTAATAGCTGTGGTTCCGTTATTTTCTATTTTATTTTGGAAGTTTCCTGAAATTAACAAGATAATATCGTCTGCATACGATATGGCTATAGTGGCTGCTGAAGTGTTTTTAAGTTTTTTCAAGGGTGGTTCTAGATTAGTATTCCACAGTTCGGAAGCGAGTATGGAGCATCCCCTTGACAATATTTTAGATGTGGTCAAATTGTTACATTTTATAGCAGCTGTCCTGTTGGAACAGTAATCTCTTAATATTTGGTACAGGACGCCTGGGCAATCCATGTCTTTTAAGATTGTGAATAATTGGGGCCACCAAAATTTTCGAATACCTCAGCTATGTTCACCATAATTCCAATTATACAGGATGTCATTTTAATGGCGCCCACGGACCACGGAAACGTATAGAGAACATCAAAACAAACAAATTTTCTCAGTAACATTTTTCTCGTTGGAGCGTCGTTTCGGCGCTACAGTCGTTCAAAAAAGCCCGTTTTGCCGCCTGAATGCTGGCAACCCAACACAACATTTGATAGCATTTGTGACGTCATATCCCGTCGTGAAGCGATGCGTTACAGGGTTGCCAGGAACACACATATTTTGTGGAAAATGACATAGCTACAATCAACCACATTATGTACCGTAAAACAAAACGAGAAAACACGTTCTGTAACCTAACAGGAAGTAAACAAACGATACGAAAAATGGTAGAAAGAAAATAGAATTGAAGTGGAAGTGGTCATATCGAATTTTGTCTCAGCTTGAATGTCAAATATTTGCAAATCTAGTTACCAGGTTGGCATCTACAATTTAGTCTATCCGCTTCGTCCTTCTGATACTAGTTGTCTGTGACACACTGAACAGATGACAAAATAGAAATGAAAGAACTCAAAATTCCAAAGGTAAGCAACACATAATATAATGTATATTCAGGGCATTATGAGGCAAGTGACACAAATGGTTGAAAATACAGGGATATAAGTAGTAGTAATACAAGCTCCCCGACGACTGTGTTTATCTACGCACCAGATACACATGTAATAGTTTGCAACTGTGAACAGGGCAGTATATTCGTTACTGATTCGTCATTACATTGTTATCGTGGTTGTACGTGTTTTAGTCGTAATGTAACAACGTAAACCTCGGATACTTCCGTTATCAGAACAAAAGTACCACAAGGCATCTGGACACAAACCTATATATCAACATTGCAACGAGATTTGCAAATATTTGACATGTAGCTGGGCGTAAACAGCCACATGCAAGCTGTAAGTCTAATAAAATTTATTGTTGTTGATATTTGACATGTAGGCTGAGACAAAATCCGATATTGACACTTCATTTTGAATACTTTTTTTTTACCATTTCTCATATCGTTGGTTCACTTCCCCCTTCCCCTGAGATGACTGCTGATCTACTGGCTGGTAGTCTATGATGTTCGGTCTTCTGGATGCGTTTCTCGCTTCGTTTTACAGCTAATAATGTAGTTGGTAGTTTGTCATTTTTCACAAAATTTGTGTGTTCCTTGCAATCCTGCCGTGCGCTGTTTCGCCGCAGGAAATGACGTCACAGATACGATCAAATGTTGTGTTGGGTTGCCAGCATCCAGGCGGCAAAACGGGCTTTTTTGAACGGCTGTAGCGTCGAATCGACGCACCAACGAGAAAAATGTTACTAAGAAAAGTTGTTTGTTTTGATGTCCTCTATACGAATCTGTGGTCCGTAGGTACCATTAAAATGACACCCTGTATATTTATTATCGTTAGATGTTATTGTATCAGTTAGAGAGTCATCCGTAGAACTGCCCGTCATAAAGCCGTACTGGTGTCCTGCTACCCCTTTTATGGTTCTGAATTTCTTTAATCTTTTGAGAATTAGTCTCTCAAACCATTAGCCTATTACGTTTAAGAGGAAAATTGGGCTGTACGATTCTTGTTTTGTGTCAACCCTGGTGGAGTCCTTTTTGATGACTATTATATCTGCTGTTTTCCAGTTAGAGGGAATTGTCTTGTATATTAACCACTCGTTAAATAGTTCCGTAACATAGTTTAGAATTTTGGGTTTTGAGATCAGGAGGATTTCCACTGGAATTCTATCTGGGCCCGGAGATTTATTTTTCTTTACATATTCTATTGCTATTGCAACCTCTTCTTCTGTAAAAAGTAGTATAGGTGAGTTTGTGTATGGCAGGGAAAATTTATGAATCTTAAAAACAAATTTCTATTACAGTCAGTGGTGGAAGTGGAAATTCATTCGTAGCGGGGGGATGCTTGGTCGAATTTTGGGATTGGAGGGGAGGTTGTATCCATGGACATGGATACAAAAAAGTAGGCGGGGATGCTTATGCGAATTATCCTAGCTGGGGGATGCTTTACGAAAATGTATTTACTGGGGGGAAAATATCCCCCACGTTCCCCCTACTTGGAGCACTGATATAGCGTGTAGAGGGGGACACCTAACGACTTTAAGTTCTGTGAGCTGTGCACTGATTTATCTACACACCCACAACACCCCCGACTTATTTCAAGCGATCTTTTGGATCGAGTTGAAAAATGTCGGAGAAATCTCTTGATCTGTGACTGCGCGAAGGCACAAGTGGTCTCATAATGCATTATCTGCAATGGACAAGTGGTTTCTGTGCATACACATCCACAGGATTCTTTTTCGGGAAGGGGCAAACAAAGTTTATTTTTTGTCAGAGGCGGGCAAACGAGGCATCCTTAATAGCGTTGGCTCCTCAAAAAATCAATCCTTCAGTTTGAAGTTATCATGTTCCTGCACGCTCTTGCAATACTCAACATAAACTGCTCTGAATCAAATGAAATTATATGTGCTGCATATATATTTTTGTGTTCACACCAATTTTCCAGAGCGGCCGGTGTCTTCCCCCCTCCATTCTTCTTCCCGGACGTCCATGTTTTTACATCTCAACACAAAACCACGAAAATGCATTTCAACACTCACAGACATATAAAAATGTAACTTACTTGCGTTCGATCTATTTCTTCCAGTTACCTTTTAACATTACGTTCAAAGAATTGTTTGTGTGTGACTTGAATTTGAATTTAAAATTTTGAGTGAGTCAGCACTAAGGCTATTTTGCACCCGTCACACTATACGGGGTCCGGCTCCTTACCATAACTAAAATAGCATAACTGTATTGCCGTGTTGTAACTAAAATCTTAAAACTTTTCTGACCCGTTAAAAGCTGAGGCTGCAAAGAGGCACTCAGCACACATAAGGACAAGACACAGGACGACACACAGAATTATACTGGCCATAGGAACAGTCGCCAGAGCCTCGTTTGTCTTCAAAATGCAGTACAAGGTGTACTACGTGTTATAACTTAACGCAAAATACCTATACCAGACTAGTTTCAGACGTGTTCTAGGGTCACCGCAGGGAGGGCCAGGGGGCACTTGGCCCCCTGAGTTATTTGAAAAAAGTTAATTCAAGTTATGAAATTATATCAATATTTTATTGCAAAGAATATTGTTTCCTGTTATTTACAGGCTGTCAGTTACAGTAATTAACTGCCATGTCCAACATATAACGAGAGAGCGTTTTCACAAGAGATATTACAATCATGTTGACTCGTAAATAGTGGTGTGCGGGACAGGCTTGGGAAGGAAATGTTAATAATTCGGATGTTCAGGACTGAAAATGGTTTTAAAAATTTTCCGATGCGGTGAAAATATCGAATAGTACATACTATTCCCCCTTGAAATGATTGTTTTTGCACTTCTGAAATAAAAGCTGTTAATTTCAAGAAATTTCAGACATTTAGAAAAAAGATCCTTTCGAATTTCTTGACTGTTCGCGATTACGAAAAGTCGCAAAATCAATTCCCGAAGTCGGAATCTAACATTGATATTTCACACCCAGTTATTTTGAATTATTACTTTTTTTTTACAGTATCCTTCGGCATGTAAAAGCATGGACCAGAGGTGCAAGAAGGACAGTAGATTAAGTGGTGTCTGTTAGATATCTGTGCATTGTGAAAAAATACAAAAATACATAGAACTGTTCATCATCATCATCATCATCAATAATAATAATAATAGCTATAATAATAATAATAAAGGTTTCTATGACTGAAGGGCAAGATGTGAAATCTTACTCTAAAATTTTGCGACCTCCATTCCAGCTTAGACTACACGGCTAGGCTATGCCATTTATAAAAGAAGTAGACAAGACATGATTGGCTCTTACAGAGACCAATATAATTGAATTTTGCCCGCGCTCTCATGCTATTGGTGGTTAGAAATTATGCCGACACTACTGTATATTCTTTCTTAAAACTTAGAAATTTCTATTTGATTGATTGAATGATTGATTGATATCGTTTTATTTTACTTCGCTTTTCTGCTACTTTTGAGTAATCGTGAAGATGAGGATGAATGATGAGAGGATGAAATTTATGAAGGGACACTCCCCAAGAACACTCATGCTCAGGATGGGATTGCAAATTTTTTGCAAACTTATTGCATTCAAGTATGTAAAGAGGATAATCTGGCTCGAATCAGCGATTTTCGCTGGAATTTTCAAGCATGAAGAAGCAACCGAATTCGTTCAAATTAGCATTTGTTCTACGTTTTATGAAGGAGACAAATTACCAATTCACATCCAAAGAAACAATCTTGTCATTTTTTTTTCTTCAGTTGTAACGGGGTTGTAATCTTACTACAATCAAAAGTTTGCATACTGAGAGATATTATTTCTGAATTTATCAACTGTATCTTACTTAAATTGTTGTTATTTTGAAAAACAGAATAAATTGAAATTATTTATAGCCCTCCCCTGTTACAGAGAAGTGTTATGAATCATCCTGAATTGTTATTTGTGTGCAACTCATTTCAGCGCTTCCCCTTTGTAATGAAATGTTTTGATAAAGCTGTGGGAAATTTTAATACGAAAATGATTTTTTAACTATTTATCCCGCAATGGTACGATTTTACTTATGCCAATAAATTAGTTACTTAGTAATATCAAGTTTACATTTCCACTTGTTCAATAAGTTTGGATTTCGACAGGTGGCTTGAATGTTTTGTACATGATTTCTTCATCTATTTTATTGCTCATTCATCATCCATGCTTATCATTAGTGAACATTCAAGAGCGGTATAATATCGACATACAACACCTGAATTACAAGTAGCATTTTTCTGAATAAATTAATATTAGGTCACATTGTTAATTAAACTAGAAATATTTTGCGTTATTAATTAGGGCTGAGCCGATACCACTTTGAACCGATACCGATACTCTTACCGATTCCCACCGATACCGATACCTAAAAATTGCAATAATTACAATTTGTTCAAAATATTGATCAATATTGGTGTGTATATATTATTTTACAATTATATGCATGAATTTACCAATAAATTTTGCTCAAAAATATTCAAGAATTACATCAGAATATTAAAATAGATGCTATTTAATAAAAAAAATAGTTTTTCTTGCATAATTTGTGCAAAATAAAAAGAAAGTTTGAATTTTGCCTGTTTTCCAAGAAAATTGGTCTCTGTGAAAGTGTCGCACAGCATTTTTGAAGACCCCGTGAAAGACCTACATTCTGGAAAAGTATCGGCTGATATCGGTAGATGAATTCCAACCGATACTTTTCGATACTGATACTACTGGTATCGGTCGATACCGATACATCGGTATCCGCTCATATCTAGTTATTATGCGTATACTTATATTTGGTCCATGGTTTGATAATGAATCTCATAATCTAATTGAAATAAGAAATCAGGCTAGAGTTAGGTGGTTAAATAACTTTGATGATACAAAACTAAACAATTATAATAGAATAAAGCGAGAAGTTAACCGCACGTTTAGAAGTAAAAAAAGAGATTACTTGAAAAGCAAAATTAACGAAATTGAAACAAACAGCAAAAATAAAAATATCCGAGATTTATATAAAGGTGTGAATGAGTTTAGAAAGGGGTGGCAACCTAAAGTAAACTTGATAAAAGATAAAGACGGTGATTTTCTAGCTGACCCAAGCGATATTCTAAATAGATGGAAGAACTACTTTAATGACCTTTTAAATGTCCATGTAGGAGATAAATCAGAAGTAAATGAAGTCCACACAGCAGAACCTTTAGTTCCAGAACCTAACTTGACTGAAGTTAAAGATGCTATTAAAAGGCTAAAGAGTAACAAAGCACCTGGCATTGATTTAATACCAGCTGAGTTAATTAAATAAGGTGGAAATTCATTAATATGTCAAATTCATAAATTAATTTGTTTAATATGGAATAAAGAAGAAATCCCTCAACAGTGGAAAGAATCCATAATTGTTCCTGTGTTTAAAAAAGGTGATAAAATGAACTGCAATAATTACCGTGGAATTTCTCTACTCTCAACAACATATAAAATATTATCTAACATTCTTTTAACAAGACTAACCCCATATGCTAATGAAATTATAGGTGATTATCAATGTAGATTTAAACGTAACAGATCAACTACAGATCAAATTTTTCACATCAGACAGACACTTGAAAAAAAGTGGGAATATAATCAAAATGTCCATCAGCTATTCATTGATTTCAAAAAAGCATATGATTCGGTCAAAAGAGATAAATTATATAATATATTAGTAGAGTTTGGAATACCTAAGAAGCTTGTTAGTATGATAAAAATATGCACCAGTGAAACAGAAAGTAAAATTCGTGTAGGTATTAATATATATGACAAATTTACAATTCATGATGGGTTAAAACAAGGAGATGCATTATCTCCATTGCTCTTTAATTTTGCCTTAGAATATGCTGTAAGGAAGGTAAAAGAAACTAAAGAAGGACTAAAATTAAATGGTGTGACTCAGTTGTTAGCATATGCAGATGATGTAGACTTACTGGGGGATGATATAAATACGATTAAGAATAATGCTAAAATATTTTTCAAAACTGCTAAAGAGATAGGTTTGGAAGTTAACAAAGAGAAAACTAAATATATGCTTACAGGCCGAAACCAAGTGTTAGTTAATAATCAAAATCTAATTATTGATAACAACTCGTTTGAACCAGTTTCCAAATTCAAATACTTAGGAGTAATATTAACAAATGAAAATTATATTAAAGAGGAAATAAAAAGTAGGCTTAATTCAGGAAATGCATGTTACTTCTCTCTTCATAAACTTTTGTCTTCTCGTTTAATATCTAAAAAACTAAAAGTTAAAATATACAAAACAGTAATTTTGCCTGTAGTATTATATGGATGTGAAACTTGGTCCCTTACATTGAAAGAGGAACATAAATTGAGAGTATTTGAAAATAAGATCCTTAGGAAAATATTTGGACCTAACAGGGATGAGGAGACAGGTGAGTGGAGAAGGTTGCATAATATAGAACTACATAATTCGTATTCATGTCCAAATATTATTAGAATTATTAAATGAAGAAGACTTAGGTGGGCAGACCATGTGGCACGAATGGGAGAGGAAAGAGGAGTTTACAGGATTCTTGTTGGGAAACCTGATGGTAAGAGACCTGTAGGAAGGCCAAGACGAAGATGGAGGGACAATGTTGAGATGGACCTAAGGGAAATCGGTAGGGATGGAAAAGAGTATATGGAACTTGCTCAAGATAAGGACAGATGGAAGGTCTGTGTTGCTGCAGCCATGAACCTTCGGGTTTAAGAAGGCTAGGGAGTTAGTTAGTTAGTTAGTTATACTTATATTTGGTCAAATGTGTTTAAATAATGATATATTTCTTGAATATACTAGACTGAAAGCTCCTCGTGCATTTCAGGTTAAAAATTTCCCTAGTTCGTAACTTGTCCCATCCATACAGATATTCATTCCACCACCCCCGGGGCAACTCATTCTAACATCCTTTTAAATAGCACAGAAAACTTAATCAACTTTGATTCTAATATTTCTACAACAAAGTCAGGATTGCTGACCGCAGGGGAAGTTTAGGCGCGACTTTACACGGAGTTTGTTCGAATTCTTTCACAAACATTAAGATCAGTTTCATAATATGGTGTTCGCGTAGCCTAGTGGTTAACTATCAGGTTCTTCCCTTCGGTGCGAATAGACACGGGTTCGGTGTAGAGAGGACGAAATTCGATATATTACCCTACAGAGAGCAGCTAGATATTTTGGCGCCATGAGCAGAATTGTTGTTTGGCGCTCTCCACACACACGCACACTATCAAGCACCGACATTTTATGAGCGTCCTTCGATATTTTCTTCTTATGACATGGTTTGTGATATTTACATTCTACACATTTTGAAATAAGCAAGCAGGGAAAAACAAATTGAAAAAAATAATATGTAGGCTACTACATATATTATAATAATATATAAGAATATTTCAGTTATATCTTAGTGTCTGAAGAACATTTCTTAAAACGTACTTTTACTACTTTTGGAAACAGAAAATTCCAGGAGTGAATTACAATAATATAACTTTGACTAGTGTAAATTTCTTTGTCGCATATTCTCCCTTTGTTGTTTCTTTAATAATAATAATAATAATAATAATAATAATAAAGCTTTGAATGTCGCCCTCTGTATATTGCACTCTAGACCCCCCCCCTTTCCTAGCCTATTCCTCGCTACAGGCCTGCCAGTTTCCTCTAGTTTCTAACCCCAGGTCGGTTTTGTACCACAGAGGTACATTCTTCTTTTCTATGACATGATTCAATCATTCCTCTGTCAATTGGGCTTGATACCTGTTAAATTGACAAATTGTGATTTTTCAAGTTGTCTTAATTAAAGTCCATTAAAGAACTAAATCAGTAACTTCACCTATCGCCTTGTTAACTGAGACTTACTAGTACTGTCGAGTTGGCCTTAAAATTTACGAGGGTGCAGGAAATTATATTATTATAAAGTACTCTCTAAGGGTACAAGAAGAATACTTGAACCAATATGTCAAATTCTGACTCGTTCTATGGGGAGACCTTAAAAATTGTAATTCTTTTTAATTGCGTTATAAAAGGTTATTTTAAGTTTAATTTCATATAAAAATTTTTGTAGTTAGTTCATAGTTGATGTTTAACTAGCAATTACTTTTGGAGTTCAATTGCACTATTACATAAATATCAAATGCACAAATACCCCCTAAAGTGACTGATTGATTTTAGAACTCGACTCGCGTTTACTTTGCAAAATATTTTTGATTCGAGTGCATGTCAGAGCATTAGTGTTTCGTAATTCATTTCTTGCATTTAATTTTCATCCAACCTCATTGTAATTATTATCCTAAAGATATACAATTATCAAATACAATCAAAATCAAATACATTTGATGTAAAATGTTTTTACTCCAATGCCATTTATTTTTCATTTTTGAACCCGTTCTTTAATGAATTCTCTCTTTTATACAATTGTGGTTATTTGTTTTTCTGTGTTCAACATTATTAAGATTGTAGATTTTGTTTATAAGGTATTGCATTCAACCTCAAATCTATTCGGGGAGTGTAAGGGGTGCTCCTTCCACGTAGTGCACCCAATAGTCAACCTCACTTCCACGTAGTACACCCTGGACTGCAGACTAACGAGGCTCTGGCGACTGGCCCCATGGCTAGTATAATTCTGTGTCGTCCTGTGTTTTGTCCTTATTTGTGCTGAGCGCCCTATTTAACCTCAGCTTTTAACCAAGGTAAGGAAATTTTAGTTTTCAAACGCTTTTATTTTTGTTCTGATAATGGGCTGGCCCCATATAGTGTGACGGGTTCAAAATAGCCTCAGTGCTGACGCACCCAAAATGTTTTACTTCAAAATTCAAAATTCAAATCAATTCGTGAACTTGGACTGATAATATAATAACGCTAAACTATCGCTTTTCACTTGAATGAATTTTCTTCCTTCACGTAAAATATTATAATCTTATAAAAATAGGAATATCCACTAATTTATGTTGTTTGTTAACTAGTGTCTCTAAATTTCAATTTATATTTGTGTTAACTTGTGTTGTGCATTACGTCTGTGCTTTGTGTTTCTTGTTTATTTTATTGAATTTTGGTAATTGTGATGTAAAATGAACTCTTGTCATCATGGAACAATATATTTGAATAATTGGATGCTAATAATAATTTGTGTCTATATGTATAAGTCTACACACACACACACACACACACACACACACACACACACACACACACACACACACACACACACACAAACACACGCCTCTTTGCATCACAAATATACGTATGTCTCTGCATCATTTGCTAGGGAGAAAGTAATACCAATAAATTATTCACATTCCCGGGTTTGATACCTTGTGGAAGCACATAGTGGTTCGGTTCCCACTTTAAACTGTAGGTCCAATCGCGATTAACCTATCTGTGCATAAAGTTGACTTAAAACAAAAACTCAAACTCAAATTATTTGCATTAAAATTTACACCTTCTGTAAAGAAAAATAGATTTGATTTGATTTATTTTATTTTACTTCGCTCTCCTGCCACTTTTGGCTAATCGCGAACATGAGCATGAATGGTGTAAGATGAGACTAAAGGACACAAACACCCACGGACAGCACACAACACAAGTTCCACAAAGGATTATATTGGCCATGAGTCCAGAACACTGTGCGAATTAAGCTTTTTGCTTTTGGGGGCGGCGGAGATGCCCACTCAGTGGCGCATTTGTGATTTCATTTTGGCTAGTAGGTTTTTTTGGGTATGCAAATTTGTACATATGGTACCAGTCAGTAAACAAAACTATTGCCTTTCGGTTCTAAGTAGCGTAGAACCAGGATTGGCAAAATGTATTTTCTAAAAAGAAACAAAACAAACAGTTTTCCTTTGTAAACATGTTTTAAATGTTTTAAACAGTGTTTCAAACAACAATCAAAATGAACATATTTTAAACAAAAAAAAAACGTTTGAAACATAATGCCAAGAAGACATTTTCTAAGAATAATGAATCATTATTGATTTAATCATTTAATAATTAATAAGCAATTTGTTAATCATCCTAGGATGGATTGTGTTCCTATTATAAAGTAAACGCTTGACTAACTTTTAAAATACACATTTATGTTAGTCTTAAATCTCGCACAAGATTTTGAATTAATAGAGTTACTTTTTGGGAAAGCAGACTCACTTCATTGCATATCTTTGGTCTATCTCTTATTGTCTATCTCTTATTATCCTGTCATTTTCGATTGTTTTGCAGAACCTTATCGCATTCATAACAACAAATTTGAAGACATTTTCTGTCCTTTAGATGAAATCATGTGATTTGGACTAAACCAAGGATGCAGAATTGAAGTGTGAAAACCGTATGCTTCTATCACGTATCATTTTCATTGGACAGCCACCTGATGCATGTGTGAAAGGCATATTACAATACACTGTACAGTAAGATAGCACAGTAACAATACCTACAAACATGACGTTGTGGAGCATTTACTCTTGTACATATCTGTGAGGGTCTCCCTGATGATAGACCAACAATAGTCATCAAGCATACTGCCGTTCCAACCACTTTTCAAACACAGCAATGTCCTGGAGGAACCTTTCCCCATGTTCATCACTGACTGCTCCCAGCTTTATCGCAAAAAAGCCCACATGTGAGTTCGAAAATGTAATTTGAGGTACATGTGGCATCCCATGATATGGAATCAGTGCACCATGTCACGAACAGTGAATCATATTTGTGTGCTTTGACATTACCCAGGAAACTAGAACACACCAACTTGAATGCCTGCCATACTGCATTTGCTAGGTCGGAAATTGTAGAATCAAACGGCTCTAATCTGTGTGCCAACAAAACACACCTTCCTTAACCTTTGCCTCACTTAAGTGTGGGAATTTCGTCCAGAGGTACCTGAAAGCTTGGTCTTCTCGTCCTAGTGCTTTGACGAAGGTTCTCATCAAACCAATCTTGACGTGTAATGGGGCAGAAATACATTCTGATTGATTGATTGTATTGCAATAGCGTCTTCCTCGTTGTCGCATCCCACACTTTGGGGCTTCTCAATTAGATCTCGTGATATGTTCTTGATGCCTCTAGTAGCGACCAGTGTTTACGGACATAATGATTATATCTGTCCCGACTGTCGCATTCACCGAGGAAGCAACAGTGTTTCATGTAACCTTCTTGCATACATCTTATCTTGTCATACCAATGCATAATTTCGAGCATTCATTCTTTGTAACACAGGAGAAACACACTTTCGGCTATTGTACCATACGTATCTTATGTAACTTTCATTTTTTTTTTATTTTTGCCTAAATTATACGTGATACACGGAAACAAATTGCAGATTCGTTCTTGTCATGCACGAATACATTACAATCACACATTTTCATCTAAAGAACAAATTTTGTGTTGTGCAATAATCGTTCTAATGTTATGCTTCCTTGGGCGTCCTATTACCCCTTGTGCAACATGGATATTGTTTAAATTTATTTTTTGTTTAACTTCACTATCAACATCCGGAATTCTGCTAGTGTTGTGCCTTTGTAAACAACGATGTAAGATGGAGTGGGTCATCGACCACTAAAGTTTTAGGAGATGTTGGTTATAGGGGTATGCACAAATTTCATAAAAATGTTCAACTTCCCCTTAGAGGCTCAAAAAAGTTTCTTTTGTTACCAAAAGACAACAAATCAGAGAATAGGACTCTTTCTAGCTGTTCAAGAAGCTTCCACTAATCACAGTTGTCATTGCCAGGCCCCACTGAGTCCACGTTGTAGCTACTGTATTTTTTTAGTTTCTTTTTTAAATACATTTTATCGTGAATGCAACTAAATATTGACATTAAGAACAATGTGCACATTTTCCAGTGTGTTAAGTGAGGAACGAAACGATTTCATCCATGTAGTATTGTGGCCGCGGTGGCTCAGTCGGTAACGCGTCTGACTACCATGCTCAAGGTCCCGGGTTCGATCCCCGGCCGGTTCAAATCCGGGAACTTTTCTTACGGTGGAAGCGGCCCCAGCGCCCACCCAGCGTCGAATAACATGGGTACCTGGGGGGAAACCCTGGGGGGTAAAGGCGGTCAGGGGCGTGATGCTGATCACATCACCCACACTCACGACCGGATCAAGAAAGTGTGGGGCGTTACCCCCACACCCCCTATACGCCTTCATGGCGTGGTGCTATGCACAGGGGAACACTTTACTTTTTTACTTTTTTTTAGTATTGAATTTTAAAAATGTTTTAAACACCTCTAAGAACCAAAAAAACATAGCCAGGTGTTTTAAACGTGACCCACGGGTATTAATCACGATATGTTTCTTTGTTAATTCAATATATATTTTCAGCAACTGAACAGAGTTCTGTGCACAATAAACAGAAGGACACGCATTGAATGAAAAGGCATAGTTACAAAACACGCAAATAACCACAAACTGTCAAACATCAAGTATCAAAATGTGTTTTAAACAAGTCTGAAAAAAACATGTTTGAAACACTTTGTTTTAAAAGTTTTAAACATTTGTGAAAAAACAAAGCCATGTGTTTTAAACGTTTGAAACAACCTTGGTAAACATTGGTTCTAACGTATGTCATTACAGCTTATGATAATATTTACACATAATTTAATAACACTTAGTATAAGTACATTCTAAGAAAGCCCAAACTCATACACAAAATGAGCTATCGAACTTGTAACGCCGAAAACATGGCTAAATTTACATGGCCAGATTCAACCCTCTAACCTACCAACAAGTTTCTTGTGAACACTTTAACATTATGTAAAACATCAGCACTATGACATGAATACTTAAGTTGAAAACACCCTGTTGTTGTCGTCTTGGCTCGATGAGGTTGGTCAGTTGCTGACTGGGGTCATTCTTTACTCTGCAAATATGCATACTCTTCGGCAGGGAAATCTTTGATGACTGGCCCATTAATGAACACAAATGATTTTTCAATTTCGTTTGTTACGTAGTTTAGAAATGATATGCTATTTGGTTTCAACTCCATTTTCTTTCAGGGGGGGATAAAAACATCCCAGACAGGAATAAAAATTATTTGACTTTGCAAATTATTTGCCTATATCCAAATGATTAACAAAGAGGTTAAGCCAGAAAGAACATATTTGTGTATATTTCTCTCGCTGATCTCTGCGAATTGTGCAGCAATGCAGGGTGTCCGAATCGAAACGCCCTAATGGCAACTTTCTGTAACTCCACATGTATTTGATGTATCCAAATGAATTGTACATCAATGAATATAAAGGGTGTCCCAATAAGAGCGACGGATTTAATATGCTTAAGAAAATACGGTATATTTACAAAATGACAAAATTTTTTACATCATTACAACGGGTAAATGTTCCGATTTAAGAATGCCAAGTTTGATTTTCGCAACATGTCTTGGGTTGGTAACACTGTTCTTACAAGTTCCTTTATCAGTGATTGTTGCAGCTTAGTTGACATGGAGCGTTAAACAAAGGAATAACGAGTTTTGATAGAGAAAAGTCATTACAAGAATGGCGAGTGTTATGCAGAGAGTGTTAGGAGGGTTCATGCAATCCTTAGACGTAAAAGTGCGCCTAGTGAGAGAGTACATTTCGCAAGTTGATCAAAAAAATTGAGGAAACAGCTTCGACAGCAGACTATTCATTCTTAAATCGGAACATTTACCCGCTGTAATGATGTAAAAAATGTTGTCATATTATAAATATACAGTATTTTCTTAAACATATTAAATCCTTCGCTCTTATTGGGATACCCTATACATAGCCATAAAGTTTCTGTGAGTAAAGTAGTAATTAGTACATTTTAGTGCATTTTTAGAACATTTCTACATGCGCCCCACGAGTTGCACGGAGGATGTCCAGTGTATTCAACCAAAGTGACAACTATGGAACACAAGGGGTCCCGGGTTCAATACCCGGTGGAGGCACAAGTAGTTCGGATCCCACTTTAAACTGTAGGTCCAGTCCCGATTAGCCTTACTGTGCATAAAGTGGACTTAAAACACCAACCCAACTCAAACAACTGTGGAACAGCTTCGTGAAAGGACTAGTTGTCGTTTGAACAGTCACCCCAAACATGGTACAGGCAACCTGGCGGGAAATCGAGTATCGGTAGGACAGCTTCCGTGGGACTCGTGAGGCGCATGTAGAAATGTATTAAATGTACTAAAAATGTATTAATGTACTGTACTGTAATGTAATGTATAGTCATTGATGTATAATTCATGTGGATACATCAACTACATGTGGCGTTACAGGCAGTTGCCATTATGGCGTTTCAATTCGGACACCCTCTAGCTATATCAGTGACCATGATTTGAGGCGGCTGGGCAGACGTGCACTAGTGTCACATGTGGGTAGAAGAAAGCTAGCGAAGGCCAAGAATCGTTAATTCCGTTGCACGTTGTGGCAATGCTCACCATGCAGTGTTGCCTAGTTCAAGCGGCAACAGTTCCTTTTGTCATCATAGACGCTTACCCTTTGGAGTATGGCAGAGGTTCCCAAACCTTTTCGTTTCTCGGCGACCTTAGTGTTTCATGATTTTTCCGCGGCGCCCAAGTCAGAATGTACACCTATCTAACACTTGCAACACTCATTTAGTGTATTTACGTTGCTTGCCTTAAGTTAGGAAATGAACAAATGTTTCAAATTCAGAAACATTTTACGTGTAAAAAGTACTAAAGAAGCACATATTTGGAACAATCATACAATTGACTAACAAGTAAGTGTCGTTTCAGTGAAAATATTGGAACATTTCGCAGCGACCCTGTAAGCCAGCCACGGTGCACACTTTGGGCACCGCTAGAATATGGAATAATTGTTTAATTATTATTAATTTGTTCCGTTTATTTGTATTCCTTCTCCGTCTTCCTGTATTTTTCGTTTTCAAGATCTTCGATTTCTTTTTCGTGTCTTGGAATCCTATAAGTGTTGTGCCCGAGCGGGATTTGTCCCTTTGTCCCAGTATTCCTAAGAAAAGAATGGAAAAGGCAGGAAATGATGGCAAAATGAGTATTGACTACTATAACAAGTATTACTTAACCCCCCCCCCAATATCTTTCGAAAATCCTGGACACCACAGATTCTATGCATTGTCCATTCTTTCGCTCTATTATTTATTTTATTAACTTTCTCTTACGTTCTTATGCCTTGCTTCCTCCATTATTTCTACGTTCTCTCTCCCTGTGACTTCTTTTATTATACTTTCTCTCTCTCTCTTACTTATCTCTTATTTTTATCTCTCGTTTCTATCCTTTTCCCTCTGTTCTTTTCATTTCTCACCCACTTCATTTATTTCTTTCTCCTTCTGACTTATTTTATTACCCTCTTTCTTTCTCTGTATCTTATTTCTTATTCCTATCTCTCGTTCCTCTACTCTTCCCTGTATCTTGTGTTTTGATTTCTCACGCACTTCATTTATTTCTCTCTCACTCTGACTTCTTTTATTACCGTCTTTCTTTCTCTCACTTATATCTTATTTCTCTCTCTCTTCACTGTATCTATTTTTTAGTTCTCACTTACTTCATTTATTTCTCTCTCCCTCTGAATTATTTTATTACCCTCTTACTTTTTCTCTTACTTATCTCTTATTTCTATCTCTCGTTTATATCCTCTTTCCTCTATCTTTTTTTTATTTTACACCCACTTCATGTATTTCTCTCTCCCTCTGATTTATTTTATTTTCCTCTCTCTTTCTCTCTCACTTATCTCTTATTTCTATCTCTCGTTTCTTTCCTCTTCCCTGCATCTTTTTTTATTTCTCACCCACTTCAATTATTTCTCTTCCCCTCTGACTTCTTTATTACCCTCTTTCTTTCTTTCTCTCACTTATCTCTTATTTCTATCTCTCGTTTCTTTCCTCTTCCCTCTATCTTGCTTTTTTTATTTCTCACCCACTTCATTTATTTCTTCCTCTCTCGCGTTGGTTTTCTTATTTTCTTTCCTTCTCATTCATTTGCTTTTATTTTTTTCCTTTTCTCTTACTGTATTTCTCTCTCTATCATTCATCATCATCATAACTCTGTCTCTCTCCTTCTCTCTGCATTTCTTAAAACATTTCTTTACGATAGCCCTTAAACAGACGTCACGTTATTTTCAATAAATATGAATATATCCCACTTAAGGACACGCTTTTCGTCCCCCTTGGTTGTCATCCCATAATTTTCCGTAAACATTTATGTAATTTTTGTATTCTGTATTACAATGATGGACTGCAAACACAGAACATACATTGTCCAAAGAAATCCCGTCCCGAGTACGGCGTGGCTCTACAGGAACTGCCACGCTTTTGGATATATTATTATACCTAATACTTCTGAAGACTCAAATATTTTGTCTATTATCTATTATTTTTTTAAAAAAAAAGTTTGATGATAGTCTCCACGTGATAGGCTGATAGGAATTTACTCTACAGTTTAAATTTGGAACCAAAGTACTATGCAATATGCCTCAAAAAGGATCGAACCTGATGCCCCTTGAGATAATATGTTTATGTCTCTTTGTTTATTCACATATCCTTCAGTTTACCGTTGGCAATGGAAGAAATTATGACAATAATAACTGTCCATTCCGGCCCTGAATCCCTATTCTTGCAAAACAATACGCTAATCTCTGGTACATGGAAATCAAGTACAGTACTATAACTTGTTTACATAATACAGTACAAAGCGCAGGGTAGATTGATTCTCAGTAAGGTGAGGTACGTGACTAACATCTCCAATCCCAACTGTAATTTCTCGATCCGCCAGTGCGCGAGCATCGATATGGCCACTGAGCAAATTAGCCAGAGCCGCCTCATTTCGCGTCCAGGACTGTAGGTGATTTTGTTGTTTCGTAACTAGGGCTAGGAAGTTGATGACAAATCGTGTTTTTTTTTCCTAGCCTTTCAAGGCAATGCAAAACCTGATAGTAGTACGTTTCACTTCAGTTAGAACCAGAAAACATTGTTTGAATTTTGATCTCTTTGCATTTTCCTGCCTTTTTTTTATTTTAGATCATTTTTCAGTATTAATTGCCGTTTTTATTGCATTTTTTATCATTTTTGAAGTTTCTTTTTTCTTCTTCCCAGTTGTTTTGTGAATTTCAAATGCATTTAATAGCATGAAATGAAGTAAAAATACGAAGAAAAAAATATTACTTTTTTCCTCTCGATAGTTTAAATCATCAAACAATAAATTTTATCAAATTTTTGAACTAGTCTCTTGTAATTTATGAAAAATCAAGCTTTGATTTTAATTTTGGAAATTATTTTTAGGTCATTTTTTAATTTTTAGAACATTTTTTAACAATATTAAGGTCAATCTTTAATGTTTTTATGTCATCAACTTCCGAACCCTAGTAATAACCTTGCGCTGATGAATAGTAATAATTTTGTACAGTGACGGCGGTTAGGGGGGCCCGGGGGCAGCTGCCCCCCTTTTACTACTTTTGCCCCCGCACTATGCTGAACCTTATGTATGAAGGGGGAAAGTAAACTGTGCTTGCACCGCAGTTTTGAGCCGGCCCCGTGGCGGAGTGGTTAGCACATCGTGCTACGACGCCAGGGGTCCTGGGTTCGAATCCCGGCCTGGGTATGGATGTTTGTGAGTGTCCATTCATAAATTTCATCATATCATCACTCATCCCCATCTTCGCAAATTAGCCAAAAGTGGCAGAAAAGGCGAAGTAAAATAAAGCAAATCAATCAATCAATCAAAGCCTCGCAGTTTTGGAAGCCGATCGCCGCCACTGATTTTGTGTTGTGCTGTGTATTTCTTGTACTTATATTTCTTGGAATAGACTCTGATGCTTTCTTTTCTGATTTCGTTCGTAGCCATCTCAGCCATCCCCAGAATCGTCTGCGAGACGATACACGCTCTGGAACTACATGATGAGACACCCTCGTGGAAGATCATGGACAACAAGGGTAGAGTCACCGTGGTCCTCCACTGGGACCATCGACAGCAAGCAACGCACAAAACAGAAGCTTCCAGGTTGTCGCCAAAGAAGGCGGAGGCGGCGGGTGCCAAGCCTGTGTTCCCGACTGTAGGGGTGGGAGGGAAACCCTCGGGGGTGGGGGAAGGTGCTGCGAGACCTGCCCTGGTCATTCAGACGAGTCTCGAAAAGCTCGGCATCCACAGTACTGTGTCGCGGGATGGTAAAAAAGAGACCCTCATCAATGATGTATACCCACCCAGGTACAGCCCCCAAATTACTGTGATAAACCATGATGATGTTCATGCAGCCAAAGTTAGTAGTTCCTATGGAGCAATGTCTGGTGTTCAGTCAGGTGCTCGTTTAATAAAGCAAGGAAGCTCCTTTGAAAGTACAACAATTCATATTCATACGCCGGAATGTGCCAACCACGTTCACCAGCCTAGGAGCGGTAGCCCTGCCGAGAATAACGAGTGCGACTTCCACTGCTGCGCACTTCACGAGGAGGGAAGGAAGATCCAAGTGCATAAATCGGTGGCCACTTCCCCCATCCAAGATGCTCAACAGGACGTGCGCCGGACCCTACCGAAAGGGGCGCACGTGAGATTTTTAGACATCGAATGCGAAGGTGCGGTGGCGTCCAGGGTGGAACACGAAAGTTCAGAGTCTGAGACGGAGAACACCATAATGGAGGACGATGCCATCACGACGGAAAAGTTCCTCCTCCTCATAGACCAACTCTCCGTCGACCAGAAGCGGCATCTCACAATCAAGGACATCGGCATCATCTTGGAGAGGCTGAGTTCGAAGATCGTGGACGTGGAGCGACTAGACCGCGAAAGCGAGAGCGACGACTGCTACAATTGGACAATCAAAGCCACGATTCGAGGGAACGTGCTAAGGGAATTGGGGGTTATCTACAATGGCAATTATTATGCAATATCAGAACACCCAGGTTACAAAGAGGAGTCGGAAGAGAACAGAGAAGACGTCGAGGAAGAAGAAGAAGAGGACAGGCTTTAAGGATGGGCGTCGTCATTAGAAGCAAAGGTTCCAAAAAAAAAGTCATGTGCACCAGAGCTAGAGAAGATCGGCCGTGAACACTAAAGGATCATCACAAAACAGTTTTTTTTACACATAGAAAGGATAAGCCGAGAATTTCTTTTCCTTCATTTCGTTCACTTCTACCACCAATCAATATATTCTCAAATGACGATGCCTTCAGCGTCGAATCGACAAGAGGAAGAATTCCATTTTTCCAAGCAATAGTTTCCCCCGTTAATCTCTATTCTCCGAAATGATGAGGGTCCCCTTTTCGCCTCTATTTCTGCCCCTTCCTCCTGGAACCTCCCCGTCCTTCCCAACCCTGACCTAATTTCCTCCTCATCTCCCACACAAGGGGGGAAAATGTAAGGAGAACAACAAAAAAAAAGAAAGAAAATCCCATTCTGCAAATCAATGAGTAGATGGAATACAGACATTATTCTCCTTTTTTTCCTCTTGCTGAGTAACGTGGGAATGTGGTCAGCTCAAGGTCAAGGGAAATTTGCGGGAGAGGGATTGAAACACAAGGAGGATGAGGCTGAGCGACAATTCAAAAAATTAAGAGCGGGTCCTTAGTTGCACAAAGAGACCATGACATTGTGTGTAAAAAAACAAGAGAGAGAGACTACTATGGAACATATCTGAGGTAGGAAACATTACATCGTTTTTACGTGCACATGTTTTCTTTTGTAAAACACGTGGGGGGGTATTAAGTACTAAAGAAGAAATATGCTGTGCATACAAAAAAATAATTTCCAGGTTGTACAGTGGTTCTGTCAAATTGTCACTGTCTTTAAGTATTGTTTACACAGTGTGTTGGACACACCTGACGAAACAAAAACTCAATGAGTAATAGCAAAACTGTTTTTAAAAAGAAAATAGCAACGGGTAAATAAGTCAAACTTTGCTGAAGCTTAAGTTTAAACATGAAAAAAAAAGATTAATATGTTATTCTGTCGTGTCTGACGGAAATTCTTTTTTGCCAAGAGAAGATTTTAATGAAAGATTGAAAAAAAAATAATCTAGAAATGAAACATAGGACAGATAATAATTATTTCAAATGTCTACTTCTTAAAGAGAAGGCCAATTTGTATAAGATTTGTCTATATATACATATATTATAATTTTCTGTTCTTTAATACTTTTTGGTTTCTTGTTTTTACTATCAATCGCACAACGTAGATTGTCCATCTATACTTGTACTAGTGGTGAAGGAGAGAATGGTGCAGAGTAGAAGTGGAGACAGTAATTGAAATACATCTGACGTTTAGATACAGGTGATCTTCAGTTGTATAGCAGAATTTAACAACCAAGATATATTCTGATGTCCAACTTGACTGTAGAAGAAATTCGAAAGCTTAACGCATTTTTCTTCGTGGTAGGAAAAACAAAAACAAAAAACGGGAGACTGTGGTGCTGAGTGATCAAGTAATATATATACATATATAGGTTAGATATTAAAAAAAAGAACATTACTAAAAAAACATAATTCCGTTGCAAAATTTAAGGGCTGAGCCCTGAACGGTTGCGGACGGTAACTTTTTTTTTCCTATTGCCTTGAAGGCTTGGTGAATGCATACGTAACAATGTGTGTGGAATACATTGTGGGACTTGTTACTGAAGTCAACAAGGGGCAAGTGACGATATGACTGTGTGATAGATGGAACATTTGTTCAAAGAAACCTAAGGTGCTGAAGTGCTGCTCGTACAAAAAATATATATGATAGAAGATAAAGAGGGGTTGTGCAAGAAGTGTTGAAAGGTATTGTTGTTCTATTGTTGATGTTTATTGTTGAAGAAGCTGGTAATACCACGTGCAGGTGGAAAGAGAGAGAGGGCAAGGGATACGGAATAAAAGAGAGAGAGAGAGATGAAAGGACATGTAGACAATGGACTAGCAGCTGATCACTGCCGCTCTGAACACACTCTTGAAGGCGTTTTAAGATGGGTTAGAATGTGCTTTAAGGAATGTCAGAAAGTGTAAGATAAGCTTACTATAGATAATGGCAGGAGGATGAATGTGAATTCGAGTAAGTGGTGTGTAAGTGTAATCTAGAGTGCGAATATGTAGCCGTGTGTGTGTGTGAGTGCGTGCAGGTTTGGCATGTGTATGAATGCATGACCAGTGTATAATATTGTACAATTATTAAATGATATTGACATTTTTTAAAAAAGAAGCAAAATAAATAGAAAGTAGCCCAGCTACTATGTCCAAATTTCCTGTTAATACTCCAGACATCTTACTCCTCATTTACTGGTTCGTGTTATACACAAGCCACCAATAATGATAATAATAACAACAATAATAAAGCCGCTAGATAATTGGAATCCTGTAATAGATCATATTGCTCGATCATATCATTTCCTTAAACAAGATACATTACATAGTGGAACGCTAGAGAATTCATCTTTCAATGTGAAGATATATGATTTTTTTAAGATACCATTTTTCATTTATGCAAGTAGGTAAAAGTTACAGCTGCTTGTTGTTCATTTTGTGTATTCCTGTAGATCTCGTCTTCCATTTAAATATTTTTGTGTTTTATATATGTTCACGTACACAGAATAGAACAAAAGAAAACAGAACACGAAAAACAATTACATGAAAGTCACTGCCATTTTCCGTCTGTGTGAATCTCTGTTCCGTTGTGAACGTTCTGTGGGACAAGTATATAGGGCGTAGTTCACTTAAAGGCTCGTGGACAAATTGCAAAAATGATGCCTGCAGCAGTATTAGTTCGTTTATTTGGAAGAGCTGATTGAACTCAAGTTGATACTTTCGCTTGAACCGAATGGAAAAGCGTTAAGACCAAGCGTGTTCATGCCTTTCCTATCACCCACAGCAACTGTATTTTCCCCCAGTTCCTTAAACTTTTTATCCTCTCGTAAACAGCATATGCCCGCAATGTTCATCAACGTATGCCGACAACTTTTGGGTTTCAGGAAATGTTTTCATTTCATCCTGAAGTGTCACATTCGATACTCGATGGAAGCACATAGTGTTTCGTATCCCACTTTGAACCATAGATTCAGTCCCGATTAGCCTTTCTCTGCATAAAATAAACTCAAAAAAATCTCCAACTCAAGTTCACGTCAATCCCAGTGCAAAAGTACCCTCATGCAAAATTCACGATGCAGGAATAATAAATAACAAAAACAAGTGCAAATAAATTAACTGAAAAATAAGATAGCCGAAACAAAAAATTCAGGGTGCATATTTAATGGAATAAATTTGAATTCATCCTAAAGTCACAATATGAACTGAACATAGAAGTATACGTAGTACATGAAACAAGGGAAGCAACGAAATGACTTGTGGGATTCAGAATCTACCTTTAGATTAGATTTTTCTTGAACAAAATATGGAATAATAATATTTTAACACATTTTTCTTATTAATAATAGCATTCAGTATTTTTAAATTGCAGGGTGCGGTTATGCATGACAAATACAAATAGAAAGAATTGCAGGAAATATGAAAATATGCAGATATAATATGTAAAAATAAATAAATGGACAATAGCCAATTCTGTAATTAATAATAATAATGTAATGAAAACGTGACACCTTAGCGATTTTCTTTATAGGACGTTTAGATTTACTTTCTTCAAGCAGAACGCTGAACCTCACACGACTGTTTAGTTTCATGAATATTTATGTAGGACGTTGTGCCTTTGACTACGAATTGACTAAGTTTCAACTTACTACCTAACTTCAACTCTCGTGTTCAATAGAGATTTCTTATTTGCAGGGAAATTTGAGGAATAGGCATTACTGAAATACATGCTAGCAGGAAGTAAGCTCCATCACCGATACCTAGGTGGTATACTGTCTACTTTAGTAATATGAATTCACGTGATGCATTCACCTTTAACAGCCCAACGTATATTTCGAAAACTCGGAACGGAATTAAACAAGAACTTCCCCCCTGTTCTTTGAATGAGCGATATCTCGGCAATACCCCCCCCCCCTCTCCCGCGCCATGCGACCGGGCCGTCACCAACCGAGCTAGTTTCAGAGGCGCTCGCTCCATCCAAACATCCGAATCAACCAAGAGAGAATATTGTCTCAGATACATCCTATTCCGTTTTCTTTTCATAAGCAACTCTCTCATCGGGGAAGATAGTTTAGCAACATGCTTAACTTGTGATTCTGCGAATCAATATTGGAACACGTGCACGAAACAATCGATCCACGTTCAAGAGCACAGCTTCATTTCTATTCTTTCCTCCGCATTTCAAATTATCCGTTGTGGGAGCAAAAGGTAATCCGGATAACCGAATATCGGAGTATTAAGACAGCTGGATATCCACACAATCAGAAATAGAGACTTCTGGTTTATACTGGAGCTGTATGTATAAATACCCAATACTCGGATTAGATCATGTATAGTTGAAACTGCAAATATCAGTTGGATCCAAAAGCAATCTAGAGTGGATACGTTTAATGGCTGCAATATTGTTTAATAGATACACAAGAAAGATTGTTTCTAGAAACTCAATATTAATATAAACGGAAAGCGGTGAAACGTATCGTTCTGAGAGACATCGACTTGAATACCGAGAGCGGCGAAAACTTTTACCAGAGCGTACCATCCAGTAAGCCAATAATACGTATCATCCTATGCATCCCACCGATTAAGCCCTTTCTAAAGACATCCCAGACAATTTCAGTATTTGACCTCCTCCATCACCACCACACTAAACACACCAATAGGAATGAGAGGAAAGTAACATGTGTGCACTTCTTTCTTCAACATTGAACTAGCTTCCAAAAAGAAAAAGGTAGGGAAGTCAGGTCAGACTGTGTAAGTAATGGCAATAGAAACGGTTGGCTTAAAGTTGTTCGTAATAGAGTGTAGATAATTTTATAATGTACCCGTACCAAAGTAGAGCGGTAAACGAAAAAAGGCACTGAAGTTATAAGTGACGGAAATGTGTCATAGATCCACCACCGCGTTTGAAACCCCAGCATGGAATCAGTGGCGCTAGTGTCGCTAGTTTAAGTCACGGGGAAGTCTGTAGTTCGTATATTATCCGAGGTTTCAGAAATCTTGGCGCTAGTATAATGCGGTAGATAATAGAACTAACTTAACATAATAGTTACAGCGTGAAATATACAGCCAGGAGTCTACTATAAGAAATCCCATTCCGATTAAAACAATCAATATGCAACGATAGGAAACGATCAGTTTAGAACTTTCTCTTGTGCCACCACTGATTCCCTTCCTTTCCAGTCTTAACCCGGCTAGGCCGTCCCGCCATTGGTTTATGGAGAATGAAGGTAACATGGTTGAAGTGCGTTTCCCACGTGTCAGAGCAGGTGGATGGAACAGCCAGTCAAACTAGCATATCCTTGAAATTTTGGCGCGCTCTTAGGGGCTCTGGAGCGGGAAAGTCGAACGTTGTTCCACATAAATCGAATCAAATCATGTTCCACAAATGTAAATCTTGAGTAACACTCGAAGAACTTTGCTGATGTCATGAAACAGTCCGAATCCTCTACTTCAATATGGCCAATCTTTGAGTTAAGATCTGTAACAGCGAATTTGTAAATAGTTCTTGCTGCCATTAACGCCGTCAACATTTACCCAACAATCTTGTTTCTTTAATTGGCCCACCACGGAGCCGACGATTTTAGGAAAACTTCATTCTACTTCAATCTCAATTCGATTCGATGATATCGCACGTTTTAACACATTTACTGCCATACTTTGCTCAGAATATGATAGCATAATCATATTTTTTAATAAGAGTCGGAATGTCCTGACCTGTACGAGTAATATATTATAAAGTTACATCCTGCAGCTCAAGAAAGCATGCCGAGCAGTGACACTTTTTCAAGAACAAGCACTACTATACTGCCCACGAACTGGTTCGTTTCATGAGTATCTCCACTCACAAACACTGAAAGTTAGGAGGGGGGTGAAGGATAGAGAATGGTAACTACCTCACTACGTGGCTGCTCATTGTCGAATTGAGAATGGTGGTTTGTGCGCAGAACACTTTGATTCGAACGTTTTCACGGCGCATCTTTCTTCTTCTTTTTTTAAACGTAGAAGTGGGTCTATGAAAGCTTTATTTCACAATCTACTATCCTTATGTTCACGGCGTAGTCCTCTGTAAGCTACCGTGAATGAATGAAGATGATTTTATGGCACGGACCTGAAATTTTAAATGCTTCTTCCCAAATCAGGAATGGCGTCAGATGAGAAGGGGTGATGGGGGCTCACACCCATCTGTACATACACAATCTGCTTTTGTTATTGAAGCGGCAATGCTTTCAATAGGAAATTAGGCTAAATCAATGAATAGAAACGGTTCGATTGGATTAATAATTCAAATCAGGAACAACATTATGGTCATTGCGTTCACATATTGTGTACCCCAGGTTTAAACTCTCAAAAATCTACTGCTGTTTCTTAACTTCAAAAAACAAATACAAATATTACAACAGCACAATATCATTGTTTCTATATTATATTGGATGCCCCAGCATTGCAACTTATTTTAAATATGTTACATGACTCCCAAATCTAATATAGATTGCTCTCTCCTATCGTTTCATCGGTTACGAAACAGGCTGAATCGTGTTTGAAATTCGAAGTGAAATATTAGAATGACCCATTCTCTATGATACTCCTTGCATCTGTTTCCGAAGCGCCGTCTCTCAATAAGCCGACTGCCCTAGTCTCCGCTCACCCGCTATATTGATCGAAAGAAGCTCTCCTTTGCCCGGCTCGTCACGGTAGGGGACCTAGTTCGCATCGATCTTCGGCCCAGTGAGCAGGCAAGGGTCCCGTACCGTGACGGGCCGGGTAAGCGAAACCGAGCAATGTGGGCGGTTGGGAAAGCGAGAGGGGAGTTAAGGGGGGCTGGGAAGGTTGAATCGCAAGGGGGGACCGGGGGGAGGAGTCCTGAGAGGGATATTGAGGGTACTATGTCACAACCAACCAACACGCTCCTCCAGTCTCTGTGGTCCCGCCCAGTTTCTTCCCGATCCCAGGGTTTCGCTCAGTCCACCTCGGGGATGAGGGAGGGTTGTGTTTTAGGGTGTCCAGGGAGGGGAGGGGGGGCGATATAACCTGGGTAAGCACAGGGAATCGTATGAATGAAACTCAGCCTAGTCAAAAGTCCATGAGACGAAAAATGTGGTTTGTATTTGAGTGGGTGGGAGGTGCGTGGTCGTGTGTGTGTGCGTGTGCATGTGTGGGAGTAAGAATGCGTGTATGTATTGTAGGCGTGCGTGACCAGTACGTTTTGCATGAGTACTAGCACATGTAGGTCGAATGTAGGAGAAAACTGTTTGAATCAGAGGAGTAAAATGTCGAATCTTAAAGGAAGGATATCAAGATTATGTAATATATATATATATATATATATATATATATATATATATATATATATATATATATATATATGGTTGTGGCAAGCAAAGGCATTGAAAGAAAGGGAATTTCCCCCCTCTTTTTTCAAAAAAACGGGAAAAAATACACAGCAGCCTGTAAGAGTGTGTACAGTAAAAAGTAATTTGGTAGTACCCATGACTTCATGACGGGGAAAGATCTAGAATTTATGATTTTTTAATTTAAATTATGTTTTTATTTCCTTTCCTTTTTGATACAATTGTTTTGTCATTTGAGTAACTCTGTGTGAGGTTATGAAAGAAAAACAAAACAAAAAGGTAATGGAACATGTTGGCAAAGTGTGTGTGCATTGGCAATCACCTGTTAGTTAATGTAAAAAAAAGTAAGATTCTAATAGTTTTCTTAGTTCGTATCTCTTTTGTTTCATATGAGTTGAATGAAAAACTATATTTGCAGATTAAAGAACGAAAAAACAATAATTTTGTAAGGACCTTCTTTTATATGTGCTTCTTATTAATTTTTTCTTACCTTTAGCATCGATAGTTCTACCCCTTTACCCTTTACCTTCCTTTGTGCCAGTCGAAGGTAAAAATGTAGACCTGCTAACAGTAAATGTAATAACACAAGAAATACATATATCGGAAGAAAAGAACGACAAATGACACATTCCTTGTGAAAAATTCGACAAAGCTTAATCAGTTTTATAACACAGCAAGGCTAACACGAGCACTGCAATGATTTAAGTTAGCCAAACTTTGTTCGCTAATTCAGTTATTTTTTTCTGTTAGCAAGCTATTCTGGGAAACATCCGAAGGAGTTTGAATATATTTTCGCAGGAAGGGTCGTCGGGTCAAAACATTTCTAAATATTATGTAACGTAACAAAATTGGTTGTCGCAATTCACTTGGCATACAGCCATGCGTACACACATACATAGTCATATACGTTGGTGCTATTAACACATCTTTTCGAAGGGTAAACGACTCAATAAGATTAAAAAAACTGCAGGATAGCTCGAAACAAGATAATAATCTTGTTTGTCCTGATTTCAAATATTATTTAACAGGATGTTTGTCAAATGAAATCATGTAGAGAGAGTAAACAATATTTCACGAAGTTAGATATCAAATGTTCACATGTACACTTTTCTATTGAACAGAATGCTGAACATCTTTCTTATAAGGTGAACATGGGTGACGAAATAATGGCCGTTCGTTTCGAGTATTCTATACAACTGAACTTGCCTTACATAATATTTATATACGAAAGAGGCCACATTGATGAAAAATTTAAAAAAAATATACACATATATGTGAATGAAATGTGTGCAGATTCATATAACCTCCTACATCTACAATATACATCCATTTTTATCGTTCTCCTTCATACATCATTCCTTAGCGATTATTTTATTGCTGCTTTTGTGTTCATTTTTCATGTCTCTCTATTCGAAAGGATGCTTTGGTTTGTTCATTATAATTCTATATATATTTAGTTCACAAATGTGTGTTGGTACTTTAGTTAACTTGCTTCTATATTTTTTTATATACCTTTACAAAAACCCAATGTTCCATAGCTATATGAAGACTTTCTGTGCCGTTTTAGAATTCTGTGGTCCTTCAATCAATTTCTCGGCAGTGTGTGGACTTCTGTTTGAATTGTGACATTTTTCTCTGTAATTTACTGACAAATAGTCTGCATTTCACATTATAAGCTCACTTAAATCTTCACTGCCCAATTGTTGTTTACAAAGGAAACAATGTTAATTAACAAAGCATTGGTAAGTAAAACTCATATTAATTATAAAAAAATAAATAAACAATCCAAAAACAACGGTTTGAATTACAATGTGTATGATTATGTCCAATGTTTTTTACCTTAACAAGACCCTACTTTCTTTTTCCAGTCTTCTTTTTACCTTACAAGTGAATGGAAATCTTGTTTCAGATTTCTGGAAGTTTGAGTTCATATTTATCCGAATCTACTCCACAGTTTTATATACCTATCTTGACTGAAGTTTCTTTACGAGAATCTAAAAGAAATAAGTGTATTTTAACGGCAGGGGTAGTACTGAGACGAGACTTAGTTTAGTCACGTCTCGTGAATAAGGAAATCTATCTCGTCTCGAGTTGCAAATGTCTATGGATCCTTGAAGAAAAGTTCTATTGACGTCATGTTTACGTGCCATCATAAGATATGAATAGAAAAGAATTAAACAGCAGAGAGAGATAGAGAGAGAGGAATAAAGGGACAGGGAGAGAAATAAATAAATGAGAGATAGGGAAGGCAAGAGAAGAGAAATCAAGAAACAGGAGACAGAGAGAGAGAGAGAGAAGTGAGAGGAAAAAATAATTGAGAGAGAGAGGAATAACGAAGGAAGTAAGAGACAGGGAGGGAGGGAAAGAGAAGCGAAAGACAGAGAGAAAAAGAAAGTAGATAGAGAGAGGAATAAAGAAGCAAGAGAAAAAGAGAAATAAAGAAGTGAGAGACAAAGATAGAAAAATAAAGAAGTGAGAGACAAAGATAGAAAAATAAAGAAAAGCGAGAATAAAAGAGAAGAGAAATAAAGAAGTGTACAAAGAGAAATAAATAAGTGTACAAAGAGAAATAAAGAGAAGAGAAGAAAAGCAAGAGAGAGAAGGAAAGGAAAGATGAATAAAGAAGCGAGAGAGAAGGCGAAATAAAGAAGTGAGAGACAAACATACAGAAATAAAGGACAGAGAGAGAATAAAAGAAAAGAGAAATGAAGTGTACAAACAAAGAGAAATAAAGAGAAGAGAAACAAGGGAGAGAAGGAAAGGAAAGTGGAATAAAGAAGCGAGAGAGAGAAAGAGAAATGAAGAAGTGAGAGACAAAGATAGAATATATAGAGAGAATAAAAGAGAAAAGAATTCAAGAGGTCTACAAACAAAGATAAATAAAGAGAAGAGAAACAAGAGAAAAAAAAAGGATTGGGAAGAGAATAGAATAAAATGAGAGATAAAACTAAAGAAGTAACTACGAACAACGATAGCTATAATAAATCTTATAGGAAAGAAGTTTAATAGCTGAAAAGAATAGACATGAAATGAGTTACAAATAAAATAGAGAAGGTAAGATTAAGTAGGCGTTTTTTTCCTTATTACAGGAGAGACCCCTTTTGCGGGCGCCCATGGAAATACCTGTCTTATTCTTCTGGGTATCAAAGGAAACTATTTATTTGATTTATTCTCGTCTCGAAATAATAGATTGAAAATATTAAAACAACTTTTTGAAATAAACTAAAAACACAATCTATTGCACATTATACAACGCACAACTATAAAAATAAACAATACATGGTATATTTAATTGAACCTCATAGAACAGAAACAGTTCACTTTTCTGACGTTGTAGCATACGTACACTACTGGGTGGTAACAACTCATTCAATAAGATCATTACAACCCAGAAGTGTCCATGACTGTACTTATTTGATCAATGTTTTAATGTCAAAATATTGAAACTTGAATAAAATGGCACAAAATGGAAAGTGGCTTAAGCACTACATATATCATACCTTTGACCAAAATTTAACTTTTTATTTGATATTTGAGGTTCCATTCTCGTTCCAATTTTGATTGCTTTGCAATTTCTTATACCTACTTTGTTACTTATTTTAACTCATTCTTTGCTCTTGACACATGTTTCCAAACGACAAAGAAACAAAGAAGTGTAAGCACAGATAATACATTTTACATTAACGTTTAATATAAAATGTTTGTTTGGACTATTTGAAAATATCTAAATCTTTACACTGTAAATTACGAGTATTAAAATTTCTCGGACAATAAGTCTCGTCCGTGTCTCGAATTTAGAGCGTCTGTCTCGTTCTTGGTGACGTCTCCAGAAGTCTCTAAGGCTATTATCTCGTTCTCGGTCTCGTCTAGTATTTCGAGACTGGAGTAGCAGATGTCGCAGTACTACCCTTAGCCATCGGTGTCTTAAGTACAGGATGAGGCAGAAGTCCAGCCCCACCCTTTTAATTTGAAAACGGCTTGAGGGAAAACGATGAAACTTCGGATATGGGAAATGGGGGTGGGGGCACACCAGATGGGGCCAGTGTGTATCATGGTCTGCCATCTTGAAGACCGCCATTTTGTAATTACCTCCAGATTTTCAAATGGGAAGGGGGTCATGTGCACGTCATTTAAGATGTGCATTTTCTCAGAGACAAGACTATGCAATTATTTTCCCCTAACTTTATTTGGTGAGGTCATTTTGACACTTGGAGTTCACATTGGGCATCCTACAAGATGTGCTCTATATGTTGCCCTTTCTGTGCCACACAAAATGCAAGACGTTTCCGCCAGTCCTCATGGACACCCAATAACGCAGCAGGGTCCAGAGAGTCACACGCTTGCTAGATCCGGTGCTGGAAGATGTCGGAGATAATTGATTT
Organism: Lepisma saccharinum; assembly: GCF_977018435.1. Taxonomy (NCBI): domain Eukaryota; kingdom Metazoa; phylum Arthropoda; class Insecta; order Zygentoma; family Lepismatidae; genus Lepisma; species Lepisma saccharinum. Next base: position 13,535,849 of record NC_139232.1, read on the forward strand.
TATCTTGATAAACATTGGCTTTAAGATGGCCCGTAAGGTCCGGAGAACGGGTTGGCCACTCAGTGGGTCCTGCTGCATTTCAATTTTATAGGGGTGTCACTTGTCCGAATGCAACATCCGGAGTATGGATCTCTGACTGATTCCTGACACTGACACCAAACGTCGGGTACTGCGCTTGGAGCTCTTGACCAAGGATGCCACGATTTCCGTTGCTATTTCCTCGTCGGTAGCTGTCCTCGGCCGTCCACTCTGTCTTGCACGGATTTCGTCTCTTTAAACTTCTGAAACACACGCAACATTGTGGTATGTGAAATGTCGTCTCTCTCTGGATGCCGGGCGTTGAAATCCTCTGCGACGACCCCTGGCACTGCGCTCCCCACTTATCACAACAATTTCAATCCGTTCTTGGAGGGTTAGCGCCATGTTACATCACCTGGAACGAATAAATAACAACCCATTGCATTACGCCAAATGTGAAATTCAACTGTCAAAATCTCCTCACCAAATAAAGTTAGGGGATAAATAACTTATTTCTGAGAAAATGCACATTTTAAATGAAGTGCCACATGAGCCCCTTCCTATTTATTTGAAAATCTGGAGATAATTCCAAAATGGCGACTTTCAAGATGGCCGGCATGACGCCTACTGGCCGCATCAGGCGTGCATCACCCCTATTACCCATATTCGAAGTTTTTATCTTTTTCCCTCAAGCCGTTTTCAAATTAAAAGGTTGGCGCTGGACTCTTGCCTCGTCCTGTAGTATCTGAGAATTAAAAGAATTGCAATCATAAAATCCAACTAGTTATTATTAATAACAATGATACGTTAAAAAAATTGATAACCCACTACAAATTAACTTCTGATTTTCTTACTTAGGTCAACATTGATTGTTAAAAAAAACAAAAAAAAAACATCAACTGAATTCTGCTCTATGTGATGTGTCATCGAAGGGATGAGTAGCAGACACCGGTCTAAGAAGATAACAAGTTTGAAAAACTCTAAAAGGAATGGAGATTTTCTTTCCAAAACTTTTTGTAGACTAAGGCTGTAGAGGTTTCACTTTACAAACACATTACTTCGTTGCTTGCACAGTCAAGAATAAAAATGGATTATAGTTCACATACTAGGCGTAGGCATACCTCTGAACCGCAACGGACTTCTGCTCGTGCCGGTACAGTTAAATGGAAAACACCTCTTTGGACATTTGAAACAGATTTTTTTTCGCGTATTCTACAGTTTAGTTGTTTAATGTTGCCTTTATTTTTATCTATGCTTTAAGATGAATGATGCCGGTCCCCGTGGCGGAGTGGTTAGCACATAGCGCTAGCACGCCAAGGGTCCCGGGTTCGAATCCTGGCCTGGATGTTTGTGAATCTCCATTCATCAATTTCATCATATCATCACTCATCCCCATCTCCGCAAATTAGCCAAAACTGGCACAAGAATCGAAGTAAAAAAAGCAAATCAATCAAAATCAATCAATCAATCAAGATGAATGATGGAAATATGGGCGGAAAACATCGAAAAGAGCACAAAATTCGAACCAGGACCCATAATTTTGCAGTGCGATTTTGTTACCATGACTGAGAAGCTGAGGATTTTTTTTTAGACACATCGTAATATGAGGAGTGGAAACTAATCAAAGGGTCAAAATTACTGACTTAACTGACTAAGTAATTAATGACCATTTTAGTTAGAGCTTAGGGACAATGTTCATTTTGAAAGAACAACTGGAATTTCATTAAGAATTATGTTATCTTCAAATTGAACATAAAACAAATTAAAGATTAAACATAAGATTAAAATGTTTCCATTATTGTAATAGAAAAACTGTTATAGTAAAAGTATTCACGTTTACATTTTTTTTAAAGGAAAAGTTATTAATGAATTCATGCACTTCTCTACAGCTTTCTGCATTGCATTTGCATTCATTCATTGCTTTCTCCACTCCTTCTCTATGACACACAATGCTACATATTATATTATATTATAATATATTATATTATTTTTATCAGAAAAATAATGTTATTTTCCTCAGAAGTGTTTGTTATATATTTAGTTTACACCGAGAAGTCAACCTGAATTCCTCAAAATGCAGTAAGGAAAAAAAAAAGATCACAAATTTCGGTCAAGAAAACAAAAAATACTGACTTTACTGACCAAATATTTAAAAACTTGTACATTAAAGCCCAAAATAAACAAACTGACTTTTACTGATTTTACTGATCAGTTTCCACTCCTGTAATATCGTTGAGAGGAATACTCACTTTAAGTTAGAACAATCAAGAGAACGATTATTAAAAATGAACGCAAAATAATGGGGAAAATATATTTTTTAGTTGGGTGCTCTATGTACGTACATGAACAAGCAACATGTCTCGTGTTTAGAAAATACAACTTTGTAGTGCTATTGAGGTGTTTCTTATAAAGAAAGTTTACACTTTCTTAGTATTGTGTGAAGGTGATTCGTGAATTGTGTGGTGTATGTCTGGTTGAATCCTTGCAACATATAAAAGAAATTAACATAGACTATATTTCAGGCAAATCTGGTAGAGCCAATTTATCTACACTACAGAGGGGTTATAAAAATTATAGAACCCTACTAACACAAACTATACTATCACATTTTTAAGATATTTAAATAACAGTAGCTCTGAGTTTCGAGATGAGTTGAGGTTTTTGGGTTTTCAAGTCAACTTTATAGGCTAATAGGATTAATTGATTGATATGGTGTTTTAAGTCCACTTTATGCACAGTAAGGCTAATCGAGACTGGACCTACAGTTTAAAGTGCTTTCCACCGGGTATCGAACCTGAGACCCCTTGATTACGAGGCGATGACGCTAGCACTGCGCCATCCGGGAGGCCCTTATATGCTAAAAGAAACTGGACATACACTTTAAAGTAAAAAGAAAGTGCTCCCCAGTGCATAGCACCACGTAATGAAGGCGTAGGCTATAGGGGATGTGGGGGTAACGCCTCACACTTTCTTGATCTTGAGTGGGGGCGCTGTGATCAGCATCACGCCCCTGACCGCCTTTACCCCCCAGGGTTTCCCCCAGGTACGACGCTGGGTGGGCGCCGTGGCCGCTTCCAATGTTAGAAAAGTTCCCGGATTTGAACCGGCCGGGGATCGAACCCGGGACCTTTAGCATGGTAGTCAGACGCGTTACCGACTGAGACACCTCGGCCACCTACTTTAAAGTAGGATCCGAAACTCTATACGCATCCACCGGGTATCGCACTTGGAACCTCTTAATTAAAATTCGACAGAGTACCACTATGCCATCTGAGCGTCCTGGTAGCTCTGGAAGATGTGCCACTGACAAATTTTGAGATAAACGAACCTGTGTGGCATCTTACACAAACATATATTTTTTTAGTGAATGAGAAATATCTTGAAGTTAACGAGTATGAACGCTGCACAACAGAGAGTTTTATAGTACAACGGGAACGCATTTATGGAATGTGCTCTCTGGAGTTACATGTTAATTGGTGCAGGAAAATAGCCCCGATAGGAATTGTAGATGCGCCACTATACTGTAACGAAATTGTTTAGTTATAATATTGTCTCCAGTAACTCGTTATGTCTTATTTGAAATTGCAATACAAAGAAAAATGTTTATGTATTATTTAGAGTACTGCTCTACCAGAAGAGAAAATACTTCTGACGGTCTCATCAAATTTTCAACCCTAAGCGAGAGAATGGAGCGTGTGTGTTGTTACATTCCCCTCCCCTTAGCTGCGAATGTGGCAAGACAGTGTTCAAATTCTCCTCGCAAAGGCAACGGTGAGCTCTGACTGGTCAAAAACAAATCACGTGCGCTATTCAGTGCTTCCCATATTGGGTGGAAGCAGTCACGTGATGGCTGCCAAGTCTTCCAGCAGACGACAAACCACCGAGTGACGGGAGCGGTACAAGGAGAAAGCTTCTAGGTTTATAAGTATGGCAACACGGGGGCAACATTCGGCCACAAGCGAAGGGGAACAATTTCGGCTGCTGTGACTGAGAGAGGAGAAAACAAATGAATACCCACACTTTTGTTAGCAAGTTGGCCGCAGTTTTTCTCTGTTTCGTACGACCTCCTCCCGCCCCCACACACACACAAACTTCCGACGCCCTGGTTACATACAAAGCTCATTGGGTATGGTTGTGCAATAAGGCTGTGCCAAACTTTTCCGTTAGGAGCGCCACCCTAGTTGTGTCCTCAAAGAATTTAATTTGTCATTTGGTTGCCTTAAGTTTTACATTGGAGCCCGATGGAATGGCTATTCAAAAATCGTTAAGATTATGTAGCTAGTCATAAGTTTCCGAAAATTACATTCTCCTGAATCTAAGAATGAATGTACAGTACAAGGGTCGTTCAAGGTTGACCCAGATTTTTATTTTCAGGAAAAAATTGGAAAGTCCCGCAAGCACCAAATTATGTCAGTTCTCCAAAAGAATTACCTTGAGCATCCAACCTCTGCCATCATTGTGTCAGTTCCCTAAGTCATTTGGCGTAGAAGGAAACTGACTGCTGTTGTAGACTCTGCAAGACATCCTTTGTCAGTGCATCTGTCTCCAATTTCTTCCCTAGGGCTTCCCCGATGGCGCAGTGGTAGCGTCGTCGCTTTGTAATCAAGGGGTCTCGGGTTCGATACCCGGTGGAGGCACAGAGTAGTTCGGATCCTACTTTAAACCATAGGTCCAGTCCCGATTAGCCTTTCTGTGTATAAAGTGGACTTAAACCACAAACTAAATCAATCAATACAATTTCTTCCCTCTCATATGCGGCTTTAAGCGGCTCAAACAAATCTGATAATCACCGAGTGCTAAGTCCGGAGTGTAAGAACATGAAGCAAAACCCTTTCGGAGAGTTGTTTCTGTCAAATTGACCATGTGGGGCCGTGCATTATGCTGGTGAAGAATGGCATTTGCGGACATCACCGGTCATTCTTCCGAATGACATTACATACGGCACCCTTCATCAATGTGCAGGAATATTGGGCATTAATCATGACCCTTTCCCAAAAAAATCCGTTGGACAAATGTGTCCATGCTGTTCATTCGTAACCAACTAGCGTTATTCGCCAAACTGCCATCCTACTGACACCATATTCAAAAAATGAACATTTTTCAGGTACACTAGTAATTTCAACTCATGTACAGTACATTCATGTTCAAAAATTAACTAATATTTGCTCTCTCTATTTTTTGTGATTTTTTTAAATCTTCCAGTTTAACTGCCTCGCCCTATATTTAAATGGGAGAACGATTGTCCATCGCAAGCATGAGAACACGACTATCGTGCTGCCACCTACAGCCCAATTCGGTCAAGAACCAACCAACACAAAAAAATACTTCTCGCCTTTCGACTGTGTTTGGTTCCCATCTTTTATTCTTTCCCAGCCTCCCTATCCTTTCAGCAAATTCGGATTTTGTAATGAGAGGGCGCCTTTCGAGCCAGCTTCGCGGAAAAGATATAAAACCCATTTTTCAGGCA